>NW_026992885.1:0-27294 GCF_028769735.1 Zonotrichia leucophrys gambelii
GGGGGGTTTGTGGGGGGGTTTGCATAGCTTTGCCATTGCACCGTAGGCAGGGATAAAAATTTGGGTACTCCCGTGGGGGATGGGATATGGGGGCCCCCTGCCCCCACGGGGGTTGTGTAGCTGGGCGTGATTTTCCAGGGGAGGGGTGGACAGGGCCCCGGCCCCCCCCCCCCCGTTTCCCTGAACCCTGGATCTGCTTCCTTTAGCCAAGGCCCCTTCTTCCCCAATCCCCAGCAGGGTCCCCTAAGCCCCCCTTTGGCGTGGGGGCAGCTGCTGATGGGCGCCTTGGCTGGGGACAGTTTCTCCCAGGTGGCCTGCGGGGCCACATTAAGGCTCCATCAATGTTATTGCAGTGTGAACTGCTTTTTGGGATAGGACCCAGATGCTCTTTTTTGCAACCCCCCTAAATATGGTTGCTGATTAGCCTCAGGTGGCAGTGACCTTAAGATTCCTTGGGGCTGAGTTACACTGCTGGCGCGGGCAGTCTGCCAGCACGGGACCCTTCCCCCGACGGCAACGGGAGAGCCCAGTGCTCCCTGAAGCTGCCCACAAACTGAGTGAAGCTCTCGTTCCTCTGTTTGATGTTCGCCAGGGGGCTGGACTGGCTACTACTTTACCGAGCAGGGATGGTTCCCGGGCCCGGGGGGTTGTATAACCCTTGAGCCCGCAACCCCTAGCCTGGCCTGGGGTGTTATCATGGTGGGTCTTGCCCAGACCCTTTGTAAGTGGAGCCATGCAGTGGAGGGTTGGGTCTGTCATGGGCCACCCCTTTGTGTTGATCTTCCCACTCCTGTTAAAAACTATCATCCCCCACCATCAAAAAACATCCTTAAAAGTCTGTTTAAAACAAAAGGCAAAATATCACCCCTCCGAAAACGCCATCAAAAGTTGGTAACCTGGGGAATTAAATTTCCCCTTGTTGCAATCGTTTGATTATTGCCCGGATTTCCCTTTGGGGGTTTTCAGGGGAGTAAGTCCTCTGTTGGTTTTCGCCCGTTCCTTTCGCGGCCGGGGGGCACCCGGTTAGCAGACGGGCTCCATCCGCACAAAACACTTTTTTTCCGCCAATCCGTAAGCGGGTTGGTCTTTTTAAGATCCCTTTACCACGCAGGGCTTGCGACTAGAAACCTTGTATGTCGCTGATCCCCTTGTTAAAACAGAATCCGAATCCCACTCTCTGAATCCGAACTCCCTGACTCGCTTTGTCCCAGACCGAGTCAGATCAGAGGGGGAAACAGAGTGAGCCCGACTTCCGGGCTGCTTGCTTTTTCCCGGGGTCCGACCCCCCCCCCCTCCTGCGGGGGTGGGGGTTCCCCCCCCGGGGGCCCCCCCCCTCCTGCTGGGGGGGGGTCTTGCCCTATAAGGACTTAATTTGAATAGAGCGCTGTGATTGGTCTCACCCCCGTACGCGGGGGCCGCCCCTTCTCCCCGCTCTCCCGACATGCTTTCTGGGCGCGCTGACTGCATTTCGCCCCCCGTCTCCTTACTTCCGCCTCACCAGTGCTTCGGCGCTTTTTCAAACCCATATGGCGGCGGGGAGTCCCTGCCGCACCCGGCGCCACTCCCGGCGCCGCTCCCGGCGCCGCTCCGGCGGGGTCGGCCGCGTTCCGCGCCTCCTCCGCCAACCCCGCCAGAACGCCCGCGCGTGTCCTTCCCCCCCGATGCGAGCCGCTCTCTGGGGGGTTTCCGCCGGCGCGCCCCCCCGCGAGCCGCCCGGGTCAAGAGTCTCCGCAGTCTGTGTCGCGCACCTACCCGGGCTGTGGGGGGGCTAGCAAGCAGGTTTGTGCGGCTTTCCAGGCTTCCTGCTCTTGTCGAGCTTTCTGTAAAGCCTGGAGAACTTTGCCCCAGGATTTTAGGGCTTTCCTGACCCGGACGACATAGTGTCTTCGGCCAGAACTTTAGTAATATCGCCCCAAACTCCGGATGGAGGTATCCGTGGGGTTTCTATAGCCGAAGCTTAACCAATCTCGGCAATGCGAGAGATAAATCCTTAATTTTACATTCTAACCCAAACTGTGCATGCATATCTGATACGACCTTTGCATAGGATTCCATGTTCCCTTTCCGGTCCGGGGACGTCTCCCCCGCTGTAGTCGGACCCGCCGCTGCAGCCGCTGCTCCTGTCCAGGCGAATTCCCGTTCCCAGGGCGCTGATCGGCTTCCCGGGTTTTTTGGCACCAGAATGTTGCCTTCTGATATAAGGCAGGGGGCCTGGTTTCAGGAGACAGCACGGTGACCCCTTCCCAAGGGGCACTCGGGCCTAAGAAACACGCGGACACCAATATGGTGGAGGATCAAAGCCTTTATTCTCTCTTCCCGTGGGGTTTTATAGTCTAAGGGGCTTCTACGTAGGTGGGGGTCTGTCTTTACCATCTAGGTTAGGGAGGGATGGAAAGTTACCTGGGCAAGTGGAAAGTTACCGGAATCCGGTTTGGGGGGCTACATTCCTATGTTAATTTTCTTATCTAAGGGGGCAGGGCCCTGTCTTCCCGTAACATCACGAGATCTTCCGAAAAGCCAGGCCTATCTGCTACATTCCCCTAAGTAGTGCTGGCAGTTTTAATTTGAAATCAACAAGTTTATCCAAATCAAGTTATCCATAGGAATTAATTTGCTCTATGATCTACCTAAAAATGCCTCATTATCTGATAAGTTTAGTAGAAATTTTTCAAAGTCAACAGTCCACAGATTTATTTCTTGTTTAGTGGCTATTCTGCAGGGAAAGCTTTTTACAGACTAATCCGTTTGGATGTAATTAAAATGTTTAGACATTTCATTAGCCCTTTTGGTATTAGAACAAAACCATATGACTGCACAGCCTTTTAAAAAATATTTTAAAATAAATTTTTTAAATCAACATTTGGTGGGCCCTCAGAATAAAAACTTAAAACTTAACTCCTTTGGGAAAGATTCCTTGCACCGGGAATTTAACTTACTTTAGAAGTTTTAAAAGTCCCCATTATGGTGGTTTTGGTATTGTTAGGATTGGGGGAGGGCCTTCTTCCTTTCAGCTCCATGCGCAGGGCCTTTGGGATGGGGCCTGCTGGCTTTTTTTTGTGCACCCCGGTATTTCTGCATGAGGCAGAAGTGAATTGCATTTCCACCCCAAAGGGGAGCGTGGGGGGGCGGTGTCCCCAGCCCCAGCCAGAGCGTGCCATAGAGGGTTTTGGTTCCTGCCCAGGGCAGTGGTGATTTGCTGTGAGTGCCTGCTTCCCAGGTGCCATGGACAGAGGTGCGGGGTTTCGAGGGGGACAGAAAGGGTGGGATTTGCTGGAACGAGTGGCGGAGGCAAACAGCCCAGGAGGGTCCTGGGTGGTGACAGAGAACTCCTGACACAGTGTGACTGACCCAGTGGGGGAAAGGCATGTGGGCCTGTTTTTTGTGAGGGGAAAAGGGGCGGGGCAGGGGGTGGAGGCGGTTGGGCTGTGATAAAAAAAGTGCTTGTTTTTGTTCCCCGGGAAAAGGAACGAGAGATGTTGGGGAAGTGTTGCCCTGAAAGAAATTGTGAATTTGTTAAGTTTTAAAAGGGCAGTGCTAGTCGCCCTTTCCCCTCCACCAGTGGTGATGGGACGTGGTGTTTACCCTTGAGAATAAAGACGGGGCCTACGAGGAGGTAGCTGCAATGATTAAAGGGAAGAGGCTTTAAAACATGAAGGAGAATTTGAGGAACGTGATGGTCACCACATGCCCCACAGAGCCCCTCAAGCGCCCCCTACTCAAAATGTCAGAAATTTTGGGGGGAAGTGATTTGCAGCAGAGTCTGTCATTTCCCAGTTTGCGGGGCCCAAGCGGGGAACAATTTCCCAAAAATGCAGACTGGGAGGCCTTCTCAGAAGGCCTTCTAAAGACTTTGTAGCTCCCCAAAAATCAGGCAAAGCTTCTTTTATTCTAAATTTTGTAATGAAAGGATTTGACTGCCCCGTTTTGCCCCTTTTAAACTGGTCCCAAAAGAGTGATTCCCTTTGCAGTGAAGTGCAAATGCCAAGGCGTGAGGGGCTGCTCCTGACCCCTGGAGCTGACCTGTGCTGTTTTACAGTAGAACTGCCACAGCTCAGGGGGTTTTGGGGGGGGCCAAGCTTTTCTGGGTGACTTTTTTTCAGCAACTTAAGGGGGAATTAGTTATGCAACTTTTTTTTTTTTTTTTTTTTTTTTTTTTTTAAATCCCTGAAAGACAAGAGAACAAAATCTGCTTTTCTGTTGGACAGAACAGAAGCATTGAGTGTTAAAGAACAATTTGCATTTTCTTGATATGTTTGTATTCATTTGCTGGTGAACGGGCCGAAGTGTAGGCACAACCAAGATTTTTGCCCTGATTCTTGCTGGCTGTGTGAAAGAACTATGTCACGTGGAGGGGTGTTGATAAAGGAAAAAAACCAAACCTCTGTTTGGGTTGACTTCTTCTCTTTGTGGGATTCAGCAAACCCAGGCAGTTTTTTTCACAGCAAATTGTTCATTTTCCCTTGCCCACTACAGGTCACCTGAAGGTGTATTCAGAGGTGCTGATCCTGAGGTGAGTGAGAAAGGAACATTTCATTTCTGGTGCCCTTTAAAAATTGTAGAGCAAGCTGTGAGCTTGGCCTGTGGGAGTAGAGTGTAGAGGGCCCGCTCGGTAGGCTGAAAGAAAATCCATTTCCCTGTCTGCAGCAGCAATAACAAAGGCATCTTGGCTATTTCCTAAAATTTTTCCCTTTCAGAACCCTTTTAAGGGAAAGAAAAACTCAAGTTGCCCGAGAGAAAGTTGCTTTTTGATAGTAGCCAGGGCATAATGTCTAATTCAGAACTATTAGAATTCTGTTGAATTAGCCCATTTAAATTTAGTCGCGTGACTTAGAATCCCATTGTTATCAAAGTTTCTGATTTGTCCTTAGTAGAGCTGGTTGTAGAAGTAGAGCTGAATAGAATAAAGTGCTGAAAAGAAATAAGGTTTTAAATTATAGGGGAACTTCACTGCATCCAAGTGCTTTAGACACTGGAGTAGGTAACACTTTCATATTTTGTTTGCTTATTTGTTTGTTTGCTAGAAGGAGAAGCCTTGTGTAATTTCTCCTTCTCCAGGGAGCAAGGGAGCTTTTTCTAAGTCTTTCCTGCCCTTTTCCAGCACTGGCAGAAACACATCACTTTCAGGTTAACGGCTCCCAGGTCTTTTGGCAGCCCAGGGAATCAGTGTGTGTTGTGTTTGGGAATTGAGCAGGAAATCAATGCCCTTGCATTCCAGCTGGTGCTCAGAGATTAGAGGAGCTGGAGGGGCTGGGCTGCATTTCTGATTCCAGCCACTTCAGCCCCATCAGTGTGGTCGAGTCCAAGCGAAGAACTTGCCCGAGCACAGATGCACAAAGAGTGCAGTTCCCAGTGCAATGCTCTGGGTCTGGTTGCATTCCATAGGGACCCACACACTCCAGATTCCCCAAGAGTGTGCGTTACTGAAGCAACAGGAGAGCAAGTTCAGGACAGCTGCTGATCGGGGCACTGCTACCGAGTGCTGATGTGTGTAGTGACACAAAGGACAGTATTGATTCAGGGTGACCCCCATGTGGGGAATAATGTGCTTTGACTCTATGATTTAGAAGGTTAAACAAATGCTTTCTTAGGCTATGCTATATTACACTTAGTACTATATTAAAACTGTACTAAAGAGATACTATACTAAAAAGCTACTAAAGAAAAACTCGTGACTGTCTCCAGACAGTCACAACACAGCTTTTATCTAATTAGCTAATCAAGCTAAACAACTATCACTAAAATCCAATTAACAAATCACTTTCAGTAAACAATCACTATAACACATTCTACATGTACTAAACAAAAAGAACAGCCAGTAGAAATAATAATTGTTTTCTCTTCTTCTCTAAGTTTCTCACTACCTTCCCTTAAAAAAGACCTAGGAGAGAGAATTATATCTCTCTCTGTTCAAAGAATGTAAATACCACAGCACAGTAAAAAGAGATTATAAAAGTGAGATCTGTCTATCTCTCTATTTGAATCTTCCTGGCTCTGCTCCAAAGCAGTGGAAGATGCAAAGCTCACCTAAAGGCATCCCTTCAGGAGAGGAGTAGAGACAAGTTCCACTGACTGATCATGAGCAGGCAGAGATGTTTCCCCCTCCAGAGATGGTTGTTTCTGCCCCTCCTGTTTTCCTCCTCCAGCCTCTTGTGCCCTGAAGCCTTCTTTTTATCCTTTAAATTTTTGCATGTCCTGAGGGAGTGGAACTATCCCATGCTGTAGCTGGGGTCTGGTGACTTTGCTCATACACGCATTACATGACACATGGTTTCCTTCACTGGCATCCCCAGGGTTGTGTAAGTGCATTCGTTAATGGGGCCTTATGAGAAACTCTGTTACTGCTGGTTGGAATTCTCAGTTGACAGAAGAGGGAGAAGAAACACCTTGGTCCGCCTCCATATACTGAGGTGGCCACAGAGGTTCTGTGACCTCCATCAGAGATCTTTGCATGCATCCTCATCTCCTGAATGACCTGGTTTTCTAACAAGAGTGTGGATGTCAGGAAGGAGGAATGCTGGTGCAGGCCTGAAGAGAAGGTGAACTCCAGAAGTGTCTCTCACAAGGAGTGAGCTCACCCAGGAAGCCCCTGCAGAGCCAGGATGGAGCTGTGGGACAGGGCGGGGTGTCAGTCACTGCTGAAAGACAAACAGGACATGGCAGAAGCAGAGGGAGGCTCTCACCAGACCCTTGAGAAATGCCACCCCTTCCCTGTCAGCTGCCTGAGAGGCTGTTGGAGCTTCAGTCCCAGATGGCCCCTGATTGTAGGGCCAGGGTCACTTTGGAATCTGTGCCTCCCCACGGGGCAGAGAATGACCCAGGAGAGCAGCAGCACAGTGCTTTGGGAACGTGTGAGCCCAGCAGCCTTTGAGTCTTGGCCCACAAAGGGTGTATGGGAAGTTGAAACCCATCTTCTCTTGCTTTCTGTGCAGGTGCTTCTAGAAAAAGAGCAAGAGCACACTGCCTTATCTGAGCTGCCATGCCAGACTCAGGGAGAGCTGTTCCCTGCCCGAGGGCAGGAAGAGCAGCTCAGGCAGCAGGTGGAAGAGCCACAGGAGAATGGCCAGGTAAGCCTGACTGGCCAGGGCACAGAGGGAAGGGCAGGAAGAGGGGCATAAACCAGAGCTCCTGGGACTGAGGAGGCCAGGAGTCCCACAGGCACTGGAAGCACAGAGCCTTGCAATCTGCAGAGATCAGCCCTGGGACAGGATGGTTACAGTGGAAGCAGAGCTGGGTAGGGAAGCAGAAAGAAGTGGCTGAATAAATGTGATTTGGAGGCTAAAATAGGGAAAAGCTGAGCTTGATGGCAGCTCTCAGTCACTTGCTCTGCTTTTGTGTGTACAGAACATCAAGGCAGAGCCACAAGCAGAGCTGTCTGAAGCTCAGAGTGCCATCATGGCAGCGAAGAGGATGAATGAAGACATCCAAGAGGAGAAGAATCTCCCTGTGCAGAGGGGCAATCAACAAAAACAGGTGAGTGAAGGAATGTCAGCCACTCCACTCATGAAAGTGAGTCCTTTCCGTTGTTCTTTACAGAAAATTGATGAACAGATGCAGACAGAGCTGCAGGAAATTGAGGCTAGGACCAAGGCAAGGAAGAAGAGGCTAGACGAAAAAATTAAAATCATCAAAGAGAAAATGAATTGCCTCCTTCAGGAGCAAAAGGTTCCAGAAAAGCAAGTGAGTGAAATAGCAATAGGCACTGCAGTCACCCAAGGGGTGGTTTCTGCCTGCCCTGCCTTTCCAGTGCAGAGCAGCAGGGGGGTGGGTGATGCCTCTGAGTGCCATCGTGATGCGGCCTCTGTCAGAGCTGCTCTCAAGGACACTTCCTGCTCTGCTGCATCTCAGCTGATGCTCTAGACAGTGGCATTTCTCCTCTGGCCATTTAGCCAGCAGTCATCCGAATGAACTCCTGCTGGCTTCTTCCAGGTCACCTTGTTTCTTGAGGTGTTTTTGCAGGTGAACACGGTCACTCACATAGAAATGGAATATGAGCTACAAGCTGTCTGTATCCCTTGTGAATCTGCTCCTGTCCTTTCCTTTCCTTTCTTCCCAGTCAATGACTCCTGGCTGACGGGGACAAGCTGTAGTCTCTGACTGCTTTGTTCTGTTTGACTTGAGGTGGAAGTGTTGCCATCCTACCTGGCAGCCTGCAGAGAGTTCCAGCAAATGACGGGCAACCAAGAGCCCCGAGGCTGGCATGAGGCCCAGGAACTGAACCATCCAGAGATGCTGCAGGATAAGCTCGTCCCGAGGAAGGTGCAGAAAAAGAGAATTTCATGGCAGGAGGTAGAACATTAGAATGAGAAGCTGCAAATGTATCTGCAGGCCTAGGAGGGGGAAAGGAGTCTTTGGGAGGAAGTGGAGCGGTCATTGCTGCAGTCATCCTTTAGAACAAGAAACTGGCTATGAACTCGAGTAAAACCAGCCTTTGCTTTTGACCATTTGATTTCACAAGTGGACATCCAAAGCAATCCAGCTGAGGAGCTCTGCATGTGGCTGATAGCAGCTTCCTAAGGGCTTGCATTTCAAATGGCAATCTCTCTTGCATTTCAGGGCAATCTCTGCCACACCTTCCTGACATCAACTCATTTCTTGTCTCAGATCTACACCGACTCTGACACTGAAGCTGCTGCAGCAGTAGCAGTGCCGTCCCAAGGAGCCTTTGCTCTCCAGCTGCAGAATTGGAGCCTGAGCACTTGGTTCACCTCCCGTGCTGACCCAGCTGCTGCTCAGCAACAGGAGATGGCGGGTGACTCCCTGGAGCAGCAGAGTACGTCTGGTATCTTTCTTATCTGAGGGACAGTGTGTTGTGTGCACGTGTCAGCATAGCTGTACCAAAGGGTTCTGCTCAGTTTAGTGTCACAGAAGTGCTGGCAGTGCTCCGAGGCAGCAAGAGAGAGCTCTGGGTGTTCCTGCTGCCTCTGAGGGCAGCTTAGACTGGCTGGAGTTTGCCTGGGCTTCCCTCTCTGCCGAAGGTAGAAGCAGGGATTGTTCCTGGATCAGCAGAAGGCTGTGACTGCTTGAGTCTTAGCCACTGGCAGAAGCCCTGCTGAGATCAGTCTCTAGGAGAACACATCAAGCCCTTTGTGATTCTGCAGCACAACCCAATGAATCTGCTTCTTCTCGTAACATCTGCCAGTGCTGTGCTCTCAGATAAGATCTGGTAGGGTTGAGAAGAGAGCCCAGTGGATTCTGTGTCTACCATCTCCAGCTGGACAAAAAGGGCACTGATCTGTGCCTCGGTGTGGCTGATCTCAAAGCCCATCCTGTTGTGTCCTGAATGGGGGCAACAGCCTGTCTGGGGCTCAGGCTCACTCTGGCTTCTTCCCATCAGTGCCTGTCAGTGCTCATGCTTGGGCTTTGCCAGCCTTGTTGTGGTGGCTGCCCTGCCCCTGAGGGCTGTGGGAATGCAGAGGCTGGAGCCTTCCTTAGCTGGGAGGGTCCCGCTGCTGCCCGGCTGCTGCAGCGTGGAGCTGCCTGAGGCCGCAGCCCCTGCTCTGGGCCGGCTTCTGCCTCGCACGGCCTGGACTCACAGGAGCGTCAGCATCTCCTCTGGGCAGCTCTCTGTGTCACAGGGGCACCTGAGGAGCACTGCTGTCCTCTGTGCCCCTGCCTGCTGTACCGAGTTGGGAAGATGGGGACGTGTGCGGTGCCGAGAGGGCGAGTGCAATGGGAGCGACTGATCCGCGCTGTCAGGGTGAAGAGAAGCGGCGCGGTTCTTCACGCGGGGCACGGGCAAGGGCGTCTTTGGGCTCAGCCTGCTCATAAAGGGTGAGGGTCCTGATGCTGAAAGCCCCGTGGGGATTGGTTCTAGCATGAGCTGCTCTGGTTTACAAACGCAGAGGTATTCTTCTGGCAAACTGCTGCAAGGTGGAAAAGATGGGAACACTTGGCAATATTCTGAACTTGACATCAGTTCAGAGGAATTGATTCTAGATGTCCAGGTGCATTTAATCTTAGCAAGTAGGAAACCTTTTCTAAATCTCACAGTGTTTATTCCCAAGAAAACAAAGGCACTGTTAGTTCCAGCTCTCCTTAATGTTTCTAGATGACAAACTTACTTGCCTTGGTAGGTATTCTCTTCTGGTCTCAGTCTCCTCTGAATGTATTTCCCAGTGCTTCCCTGTGTGTCTGCTGTCCAGAGGTCTCTCACTTCAAAGGATGCTGGAAATCAGTCTCTGTGCCAGCCACTTGTGCTGTGGGCCTGCTGTTCTTTTCTTGTTGTTCCAGTTGCTGTTCCTGTTGTTGTTAGCCAGCTGTCCACCAAGAGAGGGCTCAGAGCCCCAGACAGTGGGGCTGCCTTTTGTATCTCCTAGAAGGTGGGATCTCTGCTTTAAAGTGAACATCTTGCATTTTGTTTCCCTCAGGGAGAATGGTGAAGATGGAAAATCCTATTCTAAAATACATTGAACTGGAAAATATTGGCAGTGGGTGAGTCCAAGCAATGTTAATTGTACAAAGCTATGCATCAGGTGTTTTGCTGGTGGAAGAGGTATCAAGTGTGAAGTCAGACAAGCTGCAAATGTGTTCAGGCACTGGGGTTAGATGGTCGTTGCTGATCCGAATTTCTAAGTGTACTCAGAAGGCATTGTCAAAGACATCTCCATGCTTCCAGTATCCTGCAGGTCTTAAGCATTGACAGCAGAGATCTCCTGTGTGGGCTGGCTTTCACTGCAAGATCTAAATGGCTTCTCCTTTCTCTGCTTCTGTTTTGTTTCTAGGACGTTTGGAGATGTTTACAGAGCACTCGACACTGCCACAGGAGGAGAGGTAAATGTCAACAGCCCCTGCAGGCTCTGCTGCACTCGAGGGCTTTCCCCTCTGGTGTGAGCTGTGGCTGGAGCTTTGGGCAGAGCTGTGCTGAAAAGGCACAAGAAGCACAGACCGGTGCCAGCCCACAAAACACATTTGGGACTTTGTCCTCCTCAGCTGCCGGAAGGAAGGCACGGAGGGCAGTGGTTCCTTTCAGAGAAGGACGCGCTCACTCGCCCTCCACTGCTAAAACAAAGGTGGTGCCTTCAAGCACCTCACTGCTCTTTGGGGCTACAGCTTCAGAGTCCTGAATTCTCATTTCTGGCTGCCAGCAAATGCATCTGAAAGTTACTGGTAGTTCCTTAGCCACCTGCAGTGCTGCACTTGGGAACTGCACATAGGAACAGATCTGCAAGGCGTCCCTGAAAGCCCTAAGCCCTGCCCATAGCCCAGGATGTATCCACAGAGTATTAAGGCAAGGATTACTTCTTCTGAGTCCCAAACAACGCAGCAGAGAGTGTGGTCAGAGGTTTGTGGGTGATAACTGAGACACCACTGTTACCAAGTGGTCAAGGCAAAATGTCAGTGGCCCCACGTGTCCTGTAACTGGCTCCCAAAGGAGCAGAGAAATGGGCTGTTAGAATGTCAGTTCCTAGTTACTGCAGTGCCAAATCACAAGGCAGTTTGGAACAGCTCAGCTGTGTCATTGCAAAATCACTCGCTCCACATGCCTTGTGGTCTTGTGTAACCAACCTCTCCAGTTACTGATTTTCAATGTCATTTTAGGTGGCCATCAAGAAAATACAGCTTCAAGGACTGAGGAAGAAGGAACTAAAAGTCAATGAACTCATGGTCCTGAAGGGGAACAGGAATCCCAACCTGGTCAACTGTTTAGACAGGTGAGTTGTGCTTTTGTCCCATGAATGTTCACATATTGCAAACATGCAAGGTAAAATCCCACTTTGGTCACTGGCAGAAAATAGAGCTGTAATTATTGGCTAATTATTATTGCTCTTTTCATCTCCAGTGGATGGGAAGAGATTGCACTTTTTCTGCACGAGTCTTTGCTGGCACATGGTATTTGAAAATTGTTCAAAAAACCCGGATGAGTAGTGTCTTACTAAATCAATGATCTCTATATTCACAGCCATCACTTTGTTTTGGAGCTTGATTTTTTTTCAAGTGTCTTCTTACGTCCAGGTAAACTAACAAGGATTTCCCTTGGATTGTTGCCACTGTTTTCCATTGCTATGCATGCCAGGAAGACTAGGTGCTTATTTCCAGAAACACCATGCATGACAGGCTTTTTATCTGGGCTGTTACTAAACTGCACATTTTGCTTGCTGCCCATCTAAGACATCTTCTTTTTCACAGCTGTACCTTTCTCCTTGAGACTGCACAGATGGCAAACAATGCACAGCCAAGAGGGAATGTCTATTCCTTTTTTTTTCTTTGTCTCATAGGGACCTGAAAAGAAGAGTGAATCCGTCTTTTCCAAACAGCAACCTAGCCATGTACATTCATCTCCACGCCCTTGTTTCCTTCTTTCAGCTACCTTGTGGGTGAGGAACTGTCCCTGGTTATGGAGTACATGGATGGAGGCACTCTGAGTGATGTCATCAGCAAGACCTGCCTGTCGGAAGATGAGATGGCAGCCATCAGTCGGGAGGTCAGCAATCCCATCTGTGTTTCCAAGGGCTTGGGCAGCATTGTCTGGTAAACAGGGCCTCAGAGCTGGAGTGATTTCTTGTGCCAAGCTTTGTTTCTGTGTTGCTGGTATGCTATGGGCAAGTAAAAGCATCTCAAGTGAAAGGCCTGCCAGTGCCCCTGCACTCCTTGGACTCAGTGCCAGTACTCTTATCTCCTGCTGTTGTATTCTCGCTCTGTCTCTTGTATTTGTATTTGCTGTTCTCCACCTTGCCTCTCTAAATGTTTGCCTGGAGTTTGTCTTCACTGCATTCCTTGCCTGTGAAAGCAAAGGTGCTAGTGGCAGGATTTGAAATGATCAGCAAAGAAAAAAGACTCATTTCTCTCAGTCCTCAGCTGAAAAGGATAGTAGTGCAGCCAAAATGCTCTTTGCTTCAGGAATGTGACTGGTGTGATACTTCCAAGCCTGTGCTGAGGCCAGCAAGAAAATCTTTGTCATGCAGCCTCCCAACCAAAGGTGATCCGCTTCACACCAAAGGGAGGGACTTTTCCTTTCCAAACCCCTCCTTTGTCCTCTGCATGGAAAAAGCATGTCCACTGCAGCTATCTGGGCTATCTCGGCTGTTTGAGGGGCCTGGAAAGGCCCAGGAGGTGGCCTTGGGGCACCCGCGTGTCAAAGGATGAGAAGAGGCCTCAGTTCTTCTTTCTGGTTTTATGTTTATTAATTGTTTATCTAAAAGATGTTCTTTCAGCCAACAGAGATCCGCTCAGCAGTCAGCCATGGGCACACACTGTCTCCCTCCGGGGCAGGCACCTATCTTTATACCCTTTGCTACGTATACAATATTTATCATTTTTCCCCAATACCATCTATTCTTATAACTCGGTGTACTCTTAGTAATAACCAATAGAAAGGTGCCACCGTGGCCAAAGAAGATGGAGGAGAGGAGGAAGAAGGAGGAGGACAGGACACACCCCAATTCCTCCATCTTACTCCTCTAAACCCCCCTGTACATAAATCCTAAACCTTGTGTCTCACCCTCTAATTAGCTAATCCCTTCACCATTCACCCAGTGAAGCCCTCATCCTTGTCGTCTCCTGTGCAGGGTTAAAGTCCAGCTACCAGACACTTCTGGCAGCATTCCAGGAGTCCCGAGCCCCCCCCAGGGTCTCGGAGGCTCAGCATCTCAGGACTGAGATATTGAGATCCGACATCTCCCCCTTCTGTTTGCCCCAAGAAAACCTCTTTTATAGTCTGATTCATGGCATCTGGGACGACATGGATGAGGACTAGAAAAGCTATTACAATATAAAATCCTAAACTATTAAAACATAAAATCCTACCCTTAAAATTCTTCTCCAAATAGGAGAAATGTCAAAGAAATCTGCCCTTAAAATTCTTCTCCAAATGGGAGAAATGTCAAAATCCTACCCTTAAAATTCCTCTCCAAATGGGAGACATGTCAAAGAAATCTACCAGCTGATCAATATATGATCCTTTGTCAGTTTTCCCTATAATAGGTAAATTTACTCTATTGCCTATTGCAATTCAAGACCCTAAGGAGAAAACTCCCTAGTCTTTCGTTCTTATACAGAAATATTCAAGACCCCAAAGAGAAAAAACCCCCCAGAGTCTTTCGTTCCTCTTGTTTCTCTTCTGAGTTGTCCTTTGCAGTCTGAGTCCCGACTTTTGTCTGAGTATTCGTTTCTTCTTATATCTTGTTGAGGAAAATCGTTGCATAGTTGCAGACTTGTTACGAAATGATGTTGTAGCTCTGCTGAACCGATCCGGCATGTCGTGCACTCAGGGGTTACCTGGTTTTTGATTCAACTGACAATAGGGTTAGAAAACACACAAGCCTCCCCAGGAGGGGAGAGGCTTAGGACTCCGAGGGTTTTTACCAAAGGCACCAAGTCTGGAGAGGGCCCCTCCTCGCCTGAGACGTCACCGGGGGTCTGGCCCGCCCCCGCCCGCGCTCGGCGCATGCGTGCTTTCCGAGCTGCTCTGTGTCTCTCCCGAGGTAATTTTTTTTTTCTCCCTTTTTATTCCGCCTCTGAATTTTCCCCCCTCGGTCTGCCCCTGACTGTCTCCTCCTCCTCCGACGCTGTGTGTGTGTGTGGCCTTTCATCAGTGTGTGCGGCCGTCCCGCCGGCACCCGCGCTCTGCCGCGACTCGCTCCGATCTGCGTCTCGGGTTTTTTGCGTCACAACCGCGCGCCTTTCTGCTACCTTGCCGGCCCCCGGGGCCGCTGCACCCCCCGGCCCTGAGCTTAGCAAAGCCGTATCTGAACACGCGTCTTTTGTTTTTTCTTCAGCCGCGCTCCCCGCCTGCTCCGCCGCCGCGAGAAAGCGCCTCCCCTGATCCCTTTTTCTTCCCCCCCCTGCTCTCCCCCCTCGGTCCTGAGTCCTCCATGCTCTCTGGGCTTTCTGGACGCTTTTTGGGAGTTTCCCAGGGTTTCTGGGTTTTGGGACCGGGTATTTTAATAATATTTCTTGCTCTTTTTTCTCCAAGAGCATTTTTCTTCTCGGCCTTTTAAGGCCAGAGCTAATTTTTTCTTTCCTGGAGCCTTGCTCCCCCCTCTCTTTCAGAGAGTCCCCCCCCGGACGTCTGGTGCGTCTCGGGGGTCTACCTTCCTGGCCTTTTAAGGCCAGAGCTAATTTTTTCCGGAGTCTTGCATTGCTCCCCCCTCTTTTGAGGGCCCCCCCCCGGACGTCTGGTGCGTCTCGGGGGTTTTCCTCTCGGCCTTTTAAGGCCAGAGCTAATAAATTTTTTTGTATGTTTGTGTCACACCTTATAAAGTGGACAAAATTTCCCGTTGTTCCTGGGAAGGTGTGCCTCCCATGTTCTTATTTTCAGGCTTTCTTACCAAATCTGTCGCCAGAGCAGTCTGGACGTCTCGATCTGTCCAGCAGATCACGAGAGGTGGACCCAGGGCGCCTTCTGGTTCCAGTCCGGGCTGTTCTGCTACGATTGTCTTCGGCAGAAACTGAGAGGTGGAATTCTCAGTGACTGCTGGTTTTTTTTTTGCAGTCTCTGCTGGCTTTTTTTCTCTTCTTCTCTCTTTTTTTCTTCAGGGCTTTGAAGGTGGTGGTGGCCCCCCCGAAAGGTTGTGGTGGTCAGAGCTCACCCAGTGGAAGCCAAATGTCCGGTTTATCTTCCCCCGAAAGGTTGTGGTGGTTCGTGGTCCGTCCAGGGACGCCAAATCTGGGCTATCTCGGCTGTTTGAGGGGCCTGGAAAGGCCCAGGAGGTGGCCTTGGGGCACCCGCGTGTCAAAGGACGAGAAGAGGCTTCAGTTCTTCTTTCTGGTTTTATGTTTATTAATTGTTTATCTAAAAGATGTTCTTTCAGCCAGCAGAGATCTGCTCAGCAGTCAGCCATGGGCACACTGTCTCCCTCCGGGGCAGGCACCTATCTTTATACCCTTTGCTACGTATACAATATTTATCATTTTTCCCCAATACCATCTATTCTTATAACTCGGTGTACTCTTAGTAATAACCAATAGAAAGGTGCCACCGTGGCCAAAGAAGATGGAGGAGAGGAGGAAGAAGGAGGAGGACAGGACACACCCCAATTCCTCCATCTTACTCCTCTAAACCCCCCTGTACATAAATCCTAAACCTTGTGTCTCACCCTCTAATTAGCTAATCCCTTCACCATTCACCCAGTGAAGCCCTCATCCTTGTCGTCTCCTGTGCAGGGTTAAAGTCCAGCTACCAGACACTTCTGGCAGCATTCCAGGAGTCCCGAGCCCCCCCAGGGTCTCGGAGGCTCAGCATCTCAGGACTGAGATATTGAGATCCGACACTTTGTCCTCTGCATGGAAAAAGCATGTCCACTGCAGCAGGAGTCATCCTGGCTGGTTGGCCGGGGACAGCCTACAACAGCAGGTGCTGTTGCTCTTTCAAAAGCTGACGTGCCTTTCCTCAGAAAGGTCCTGCTCTGCAAGTGTTGGAGCAGCAAGCTCTTCCTCTCAGTGGCCATTACTGTTCTGCATTACTCCACATTCCCCTGGAGAGGGAATCTTTTAGGTTCTTTGTTTTCCTTCTTGTGTGATGAAATCACATCACTCATTTTTGACCTCCTGTTTCTGTTTTCTCTCTCAGTGCCTGCAAGGACTGCAATTTCTTCATTCAAACCACGTCATCCACCACGATTTGAAGAGCAGAAACATCCTTCTCAGAACTGACGGTTCTGTCAAGCTGGGTCAGTATATTCTTGGTCAGGTGCAGCGTTCCAGGGCTGTGGGTGTGCGGCTGCTTGGAGTGACTGCCAGCTCCCCAAAAATGGTGCTGGTGGCAGTGCAGGGACCCCTGCTACGAGCTGAGGGCACAGTTGCAACGTGCACAGAGGTATAAGGAACCACAAGCAGTCAACAGTGGCCTTGCTCTGTGTGTGTCCCTTCCAGACAGAGGGAGCTACAATCTAAAGCTTCAGGGATTCCCACTGAAGTCCACTGCTGTGAGCAGTGTTAAGAAATCTGGGTTCTTTTGGAAGTGGCCAATTCCATACTCTCTTGGCTAAAGCCCCAAAGGAAATGGAGCATGGACAGTTCTCCAGGAGATTCAACAGCACATTCTTAGTTTGAGAGTGGGGAATTCTTTTGCTTGGTTTCCTAATTGGAGCTGGCTTTCATGGTTTGTTGTTTTCTCCACAGCTGACTTTGGCCTCTTTGCTCAGCTCAGCCCTGAGCAGGGCAGACGGAGCTCCGTGGCCGGCGCTGCTGGGTGGCTGGCGCCTGAAGTGGTGACAGGTCAACCATGTGGCCCCAAAGTGGACATATGGTCTTTGGGAATCGTGGGCATCGAAATGGTGGAACGAGAAGTTCCTTCCTGGAATGCAACTCCTGTCTTGGTAAGGTGCAAATACTCACTGATCCCACTGTCTTTCTCACCTGTCCCATGTTCTGTGTGCCATTGGACAAAATCCCATTGCCATCTGCTGGCACCACTTCCACCAAGGTCTCCTTCTACAAATGCCCCTGCAACACATCAGCATCTGCTGTAGCTTTGGTTGTATCAGAAAGGGAAGTGGCAGTTCAGAAACCTAACCAGTTCAGAAACCTGCCATTTTGGCCTCCAGCCATGCCTGACATTTCTCACTTGTTTTTTGAACAACGTTGGAACTCTGTTTCTGAGGGACAAGAATTTTTCAGTGGAGAGGGTAGACATGTGATAAACATCCTGAGCAATGCAGGTTACACATTCCCAGTTTCAATTTTATAAAAAACATAAGAAAAAAAGGAAAACGAAAAGTAAACAAAAAAGAAAAAGAGAAAAAAAAACCTACTGCCAAAGCAATGCCCAAGCAGTTCTGCTTGCTTTTTTATTTTTTAAACACAGCTCTTCTCTTGCATTCTGTAGCATCTTTTTCAAATCCTGTGGATCTTTGAAACTTTCAGGCTTTCAAGTCATCTGTACATTGTTCAGTCATGGATGTGGGTGGCCTGGATAAGTTTAGGATGTTTTTCTCCGACTGCAGTTAGAATTGTTTGCCAAACCCTTGGCTGTTTCTGGGTACTTTAACAAGTTGATGAGCTTGCAGGCACGTGCCTGGGCAGGGATCCACCGTGGGCAGTTGACACCGGTGCTGTGTTTCTTTACCACAGGAGCAGGGCCATCCCTGGCCTGCACAGTTCTAATGACAGGGAGGGCTCCAGCTCCCCACCATGGCCAGTGGCTGAGCTCAGCTGAGAGTCAGGATAAAACCCTCTTTGTCACCTCTGGTGATGTGGGAAAAGGACAGAAAACTGCATAAATTATTTGTACACAAGGGGAGTGCATTGCCATTTCTGGATTTGAAATTCTCCTTTGGGTTAAAGAGGATAATAGCAAAGTCTCTTTGGTCACCATCTATTTCAGTGCCACAAGCACAGAGTTATCATGACAGTGGTGGGCATTTTTATGGAGACTCCAAGGCCTCTTGCCATTGTTATTTTTTTCTATTTGAGATGGATTCTGCAAGTTGAGGTTTGAATAGTTCCCAGTCTTATATGGTTTCTAAATACCATCTTGCAAAAGTAGAATGAGCTCTCTCCCCCTGACTTGTCAGCGTGTTAGGGCTTGGTTCTTGGAACCACACTGGATAATGATCAGCCGATGTCTTGCCAATCTACACTGTAACTCCTTGGCCTGAGGAGTATCAGAAAGACCTGCTGAGCTCCATGGACACTGTCAGCTGCATGGAAGTGAGCATCCTTGGCCTTGCTGAAGAAACTGGAGCTCAGCTTAGGTTAGATGCTCTTGAGCAGGAGAAAGGCTGGAATCGTCAGGTGTTTCCAGAGGCCTGCGTGCCCAGAGGGACTGAGTTCTGGGGAGCAGCTGGATGTTTCTGCACGTCATGGAAGGGGATTGCCAGACAGCTCAAGCCTCACCACAGGCAAACGCTCCCCAGCTCTTCTCAGGCAACATTTGCTTTGGGTTTCAAGTTGTTCCCACTTGTCTGTCTGTGAAGATGCCCCTAAAACCACAAGGCAAGCCTCTCAGAACTGGTGTTACATTTCCAGAAATGAAGAAAAGAAGCCCAAACACAAGAAAGTTGCTAAGGCACTGGTTTTTAGAGAGGAACTTAACCCCCTGTGCAGTTTCTTCTCACTGGGAAACGTGCCTGAAACCTGGGCATGAGGGTGTAAAGGCCACAGAGTCTCTTCTGCTTCTTGTGCAGTGCTGCTGAAACACTCAGTGACCGTGTTTCTCTCCCAGCCCAAGCCACATTCTGGCTGTCACCAAGCCAGAGCCTGGTGATGTGGAGAGCCTGCCAAAACCTGCCATTTGTTTCCTGGCACTTTCTGGGATGGGCCTACCATTCATGCATTGACTTGAGTAGCCAAATGAGTAGAGGGTGACCGTAGGGATGGAACCTCTCTTTCTGATTTGACCATGAAAGGTTTTCCTTTTCCATGTAAGGAAAGCAGAAATTTTCAGACTGCTGAGAAACAGAGCTGCAGGTGGCTCCTGTGTACCCAAGCAGGTGTTTTCATCCCAGTACATTTGTGCATGGCTCTTAATGTGTCTGTGTTGAAGATGAGATTCCAAAGATTTGTTTCCTTACCTGAGGAATACCTGGTGGATTTCCTTTCTTTCCCTCCAATTCCCATTCTTTTCAAGAACAAAGCAAAAAGCTTGATTCGTTTTGTTTTATGGCAGCAGTGCTTAAGGGACAAGAAGCATTGCAGAGATACTTTTCATGTACAACCCTTGGATACAGTGGAGTTAGTATAGCAAAGTCCTTCTTCCAAAAAGCCTCTCAAGCTGGTGTGAATCCTCAGGGAAGGAAATGTGCTTGTGCTGATGTAGTTCCCACTAACTAGGTCAGTATATGAAATCAGCTGCCAAGGCAAGATCTGCAGGATGGTGGAAAAGCTTTGGCTGCATCGGGGTTTGGGTTTTTGGTTGGTAAAGGAAAGTCATCTCTGGGTCTCTGCCAGGGCAGAAAGTGCCACTGCAGAGTGAAGCTTAATCAATGGGATCTGGGAGAGCGGTTACAGGTGGGAAAGAAGCAGGTGGAGCCTGGTGTCTCCTTTTTCCCCAGCCTCAACTCCTGATAGCCACAGGAGGAAAACAAAAGCTGCAGCAGCCCAACTTATTTTCATCCTGCCTTCGTGACTTCCTGAGCTGCTGCCTGCAGAGAGACGAGGCGCGGCGCTGGTCTGCCAAGGAGCTCCTGCAGGTAAAATGTGAAGGGGCTGCAGGTGAAACAGGCTCTGAGGGATGGGCTCCTCCTCCACTCAAGGCCAAGGCAGCAGATGAGCCCCCTTCCTCCTCACCTCCACTCTTGCTGCTCTTCAAATGAAAACGGTGAGGAATCCCAGACTGGGCTGGGCTGGCAGGGCCCTGTAAAGGTCCTGTGGTGCAAGTGGCCTGCAATGGGCAGGGACATCTTTAAAGAGATCAGGTTGCTCAGAGCCCTTTGCCACCAGAGCCGGAATGGTTGCAGGGATGGGGCACCTACAAGCTCTTGGGGCAACCTGTGCCAGGGTCACACCATGCTCCGAGTAAACATGTTCTGATTAGATCCTATTTGTGTTAAAATATATTCACCCACATCCTATTGTAACTGGCCCTGTTAAAAAAGACGTCCTCCACTTTCCTCAAAGCCACTCTGAAGTTTTGGAAAGTGGCAATAAAGTCTCCCTGGGGCCTGTTCTTGACAAAACTGAGTAACCCCACCTCTCTCTGCATTTCCTGAGTCAGAGAGGTCCTCTGGCTGTTTCTGTCACCTTCTTTTGTAATTTGGTGGGGTGTTCAGTTTTATGTAATGGCAAAAGAATTGAAGTAGAGCAATGCGGGGTACAGAGACATGAAATGGTGGTGCAGGAACCCAAGGAAGCCAGTCCCAGCCTAGGGGTCAGAGATTTGGCTGTGGGCAGGAGGGGCTGTGGGGGGCTCACTCTGAGGGGCCCTGGTTTGTGCCCCCCAGCCCACCCTTAGAGGTTTCTGCCATGCAAACAGGGACAGCTGGGAGGGACTTGTCCCAGCCCCATCTGCTGCCTGGCACGCCCAAGCAGATGGGAACTGTGCCAGGGTTACTGCCAGGCTGTGTGGCAGAGAGGGAACTGCAGGGCCCAGTGCCACTGGGCTGGCCCTGCTGGGAAGGAAGCACATGAGGGGCAGGGCATGGAAAGGTAGACACTGCTTTCTGTGTCTGTGGCAATCAGCACAGTGCCTGTCGTACAAAGAGAGAGACCAATGAGAGGCTTTGGAGTTTCCTGAAAAGAAGAAACTCCAAGGACAGAAAGCACCATTTCTAGAGCACTGGCAGTGCTAAAATCTCAGCAAGATGAAGACACCTGTATAAATGGATGAGTGGGATTCTGGGCCAGGTTTGCCTGTGATGGCAAAGTCTGCACATAAAGATGGAGGTGTAGACGGTCCCATTGTTCCTCTTCCTGCATCCTTCTAGGAGCAGGAGGAATCCTGTGAAGCACTGAGCTTGGAAAGTCATGGTTCATTGTTTTTTGTTGATCTGGTTTTTTTCCCTTTGGGCAGCATCCATTTGTAAGATTTGCTGAGCCTGCGTCCAGCCTGGTGCCACTGATTGTTTCAGTGAAGAAGAGGAAGGAGACAAGAATGTGACAATCACATCAGGACCATTTATTCCTTAACAGGTTTAGAGTAGGATTGTAGGTTAGGACTAGGATTAGGATTAGATTAAGGATAAGGATAAGGATAAGGATAAGGATAAGGATAAGGATAAGGATAAGGATAAAGATAAGGATAAGGATAAGGATAAGGATAAGGATAAGGATAAGGATAAGGATAAGGATAAGGATAAGGATAAGGATAAGGATAAAGATTAGGATTGGGATAAGGATAAGGATAAGGATAAGGATAAGGATAAGGATAAGGATAAGGGTTAAGGTAAGGGTTAGGGTTAGAGTAGGATTGTCTAATAGGACTGCAGAGTAGGATTGAAAATCAATAAAGTTTCTGAAACCACAACTCACCTTGAAGATTCCCTTCCTTCTCACTCTGCAAATAAACTCGAGAATTCCTTCTGAATTGTCTGTTGTTTCTTAAAGGTGGAAATTGAAATAGTGTCTTTGGCATGGTGTGAGAGTGGGGAAGGATCTTCTTCATTCATCCTCTCCAGACCAGACTGCCTTTGGAATATGGCCCACTGCTCTGTTTTTGGCCATCTTTGGTACTTCTATTTGAGGCAGAAAGGGCAAGGGCATTTAAAGGCAAAAGCACAGGAAAGTTGGGGCAAGCCCAAAACATCTTATGAGCGGTAGGCCTTGCTTGATGTGAGAGCATTGGGGCTCCCTAATGCATAATCTCTTTGGCTGGAGGAGAGCTTGCTCAAGTCGAGAAAGAAGAAAGATGAGAGGAGGGTGTCGGGTAAGGTTCTCTGCGGTGCAGAGCTGTCAGCCACCGGGTGAGGTGTGAGCAGCAGGCCTTGCTGGTCTGGAGCCCAGCAGAGCCCTGGCAGAGGACCGGAGCTGTGTGCCCGCATGTGAGGCTGGAAGGAGGCCCTTGGGAACTGCAAGAGCCCGCAGCAAGGCCTGGGATGCTCAAGCTGGGAGGGGGCCGAATCCTCGCTCTCAGAGCCCAGGTGGCAGCTGGATGCTGCGAGGGAAGCGCAGCATGCTGGGCACATCCGGCCTGGAGGCAATGGCCGTCTGGAGTGTACCAGGCGCGAGATAGCCCTGGCAAGCCGCGGCTGATGGGTGGCTGAGGATTCTCCTTTCTGCGGCTGCTGCCCTGCTGTCTGGCAAAGGCCGCTGGTGTGCAAGCACTTGGGCACCGGGGCTGGGAGCGGGCTGGGGTGGCAGGCGGCGCAAGGGCAGAGCTCTCAGGCCCGGCAATTTTGCCAGGGATGCGAGGCCAGCGTGAGCTGGACAGCTTGGCCAGGGCCATCTGCAGGAGCCAGCACTCACGCAGCTCTGGGAGGAAGGCCTGCAATCCTGCAGTTCTGCCACATGAAGCCAGAACAATAGTGTGAGATGCTGTGAGTTTGGCGAAATATTTCAGGTCCACCAGACCAGCCTGCTTTGTGTTCTACTGGAGCACATGCAAGCGCTGTGCAATGCAGTCTGAGTGTTGGGAGAGAGGCACATCTGGGATGTGCTGAGGCATGTGCTTGAGGAGTAAACTGATTTGGACAAGAATTTTAAGGGGTGCCCAGAAACCCCAGACAGGCTAGCCCAAGCCAGAAGCAGCAGACCACCCCTGCAGGAGACAGACAGAAATCAAGAAAGTGCCAGCCCAAATGCACCCAGCAACCCCAGACCCAGACAGACCCCAGACACCTGAAGGAAACCCAAGACTGCACAACCAGCCCCCAGCCAGTAGAACCACAGACCCTAGACAGAAGGTCGACAGCCCAGACCCCCCTACAGAACCCTAGCAGACCAGACCAGTCACACAACCCCACCAAGACAGACCTTCCCCCAGAACACCTCACACTAAGGCCCACCAGAAACCCCACACACTCAGGAAAGCCCATCCACCACAGCCACAGCAATGAATCAGACTCACCACCCACCACTCAGCACCAGGACAGACACCCAGACTAACAGCCACAGACCTAGAACTACCAGCACCTTGACACCACCCCAGACTGACACACAGCCAACAGACCTACCCGCACCACCCCGACCCAGACCCACAGACCCCACCAGCAGCCCCCTAGACACACTAGAAGGCCCCATCAGGGAGCCAACTGCTTCCCCCCTTTTTCAATTCCTCACCTTTACTCTCCTCATTATACCTTACCATCCATATGCCCCCATTGGGTTTGGGGGGGTCGACAATTTTGGGGGGTTCTTTGTAAAGATTTTGTAGTCCTCTCTTTTCCCTTTAATTAACCTTTGGTTACCCCAAGCCAAGACAATGTAACCCAAAACAAAACATAATTACTACATTGATATAAGGAAAAAAATCCCTTATAATTCTTTTTCCCGGGGACCAACAGAGATTTCCCTTTTTTGTTTTTTTTTTAGAAACCATTACTCTTTGTTTCCCCTTTTTTTCTTTATCTTTTCCTCCGTTTCCTGAACTTCTGGGGGGGGGGGGGGGGGTTGGGCATGGCCCCCCCCCCCTTTTCCGGTTCCATTTGCTGTTCCAAAGGGGAAGAAAGGGAGAGATTACATCCCCAAAGGGTCCTGGGGATGTCCCAAAAAAGGGGCAAATATGGGGGAGATTTGTTTGCAATTTCAGCTTTTTGCCCAACCCCGTCCTTCTCTCTTTTTCTGGATTATAGGGGGAATGAAAAAGTTTCTTCACAAAAAAAGAATGTATTATGGGTAGATATTAGTTCAAATGTAAAGTGCTGTTATTGTAAAAATGTCCTCCATAGTTCTTTTTTTATCCCCCTTGTAATAGTTTGGTAGTGGGGGGATTGGGGAGGGGTGCTTGTGACCCGAAAAGGGTGTAACACACCCGACCCCCAAACAAGGCAAGAAGTAATCTCCACCACGGCGGCAGGGGAAAAATGATGACAAAAAATTGGGGGGGGGTAAGGTAAAAAAAGCAGAGATCCCTTTTGTAGATGGCATTTTGGTGCTGTCTGGAGATTCCCCGTGCTGCAAAACTTTCCCTTTTCAGTCTTTTTTAAGGGTTTAATAAACCTTTAAAAATTTAAAAGGTTGCACCTTTGTAGTGACATCAGAAGGTTGCCTTGGGACGAAGCCTGGTTAGAGCCGGGTCCATCTGCCCGATTGGGTTCCGGGGACCTACCCGGAGGCGGATACTTCTTTATATACCAGTGCCCCCGGGCTAAGACACCCCTTTTTTGCTGAACCCTTTACAGGATTACCAAACCAGTGGGACCCAATGCCTTTTTTCTTTCAAAATCAGAAAACCGTCACTAAGAAAAGCGGAAGACATCAAAAAACCCGGTTAGGATACCCCACCTAAGAAGAGGAAAAAACTCTTACTTGTGAAATGTGTCATAAAAAAGGCAATAATAATGCCCTAGGCAGCAAAAGCAAAGGAGCAATTGCTCATATTTTAAACCCCCGCCCGAAGTTTTTCAGGCCGCTCCACAGTGGAAAAGCAAGTTTTGTGAGGTGCAAAGCCCCCTGACAATTGCTCAATAGAGGGAAAGAATTAGAATATTGTGAAGTATGTGAATAGGCTAGTTGGCCCAAAGATGATGAAGGGTGTCCTACTGTGGCTGCCTACTAGGTTAGATGGCTTGGGACTAGGGGTTTAGATAGGATTTTTGTAGGGGGCGGAAAGGGTATTGTCGTGTTTGTTGTGTTGTATCTAGTAGTGTAGTGGGGGGGGAAAAACGAGGATTTAGGCGGCTAGGTGTCCCCTAGTTTTTTGGGTTTGGGTCGGGGATGGATAAGCAAATAGGAAAATCACGGGTTTGATGTGAGGAGGGGGGATAGAGGGTTTGGGTGGGGTAAGTTTTCGGGGAAATAGGGGTTGGGGGGAATTGGGTAGTTAGGGAGGCATTGGTACGAATCCTAGGATGTTTTGATGTGGGTTTTTGAGTGGAAGGGGGGTCTTGTACATCTGGGGAATGCCTAGCAGGTTTTTTTTTTTGAGGGTGTTTTTGGAGAAGATAGTGGGGAGAGTAAGGCCCTCAAGACAAAGGGGGAAAGGAATGGGAGGAAAAATGGGCAGTGTGGGGTTGTCGACAGAGAACCCCCTCAGGTCTTTTTAATAGTGTTTGCCAAATTTAAAGGGGTGGTGGAATATTTTTTTGATTACAGTAGCCCCCTCGAATGATATTTGGGCCCCCGGTTTGTGTATCCCACAAGGCGGGTTTCTAGAGGTTAGGAGGAGGGTGACTCAATGTTTCAGGTTTCTTTGTTAGGGATGAGCCCTATAGAGTCCCCCCATGTGTAGGTAATGCAGATGAAAAGAAGGGGGGCTCATTTGCGGGGGGTTGGATGAGTCAGCCAATTTAATCTCGATATTGAGGACAGAGGAGAAGGTAGTTGGTATTGCTGGTATGATACTGCAGAAGACCTGTGAAAATTTTGGGAATTAAGCAAAGCCAAAAAACCAAAAATTTCATCATGTTGGATGTTGTGGGTGGGAGGTCATTTGGGGTTGTTGATGATTTTTAGGATTTGGTGGTTTTACGAAGGTTGAGGGGCCTTTGGTTTTTTTCTTTGTGGTTGGGATGATAGAAAGGTAAGGTGAATGATCCCAAGTAACTTTGATTTGGCCCCGATGGAGGGGGGGGGGCGTTTTTGGGTTCCCGTAAGGGGAGGCTGGCTAGCCCCCTTTGACCCATATTTTGTTCAGGAGAGGTCAAATTTGGTGGGGTCAATGTTTTTTCCTCCTTTTAGGAAGTTGGTTTTTACTTAGGGGGTGGGAAGGGGGTTAAGTTTTCCTAGGATGTTGAAAAGTTGGAAAGGGGGTTTTTTGTGAGGATGAGAAAAACTTTAGCTTGGAAACAAAACAGGAGCCCCGGAGGACTTCGCATTCCTCAGGCATCCCCAAAATTTGAGCCATTTGGAAATGACTTTTCCCCTTTTTTTTCTTGGTTTTTTTGGGTTTTTTTTTTTTTTTTTTTTTTTTTTTTGTTTGCTTGGAGGAAGGTGTTCATTTTCTTTTTCTCCCAATAAAGTTTTTTTATATTATTTTCTCCCCCTTTTTTAGCAGGGACTGGTTGCTAGAATTTTAATTTTCCAAGGGATCCTTTGAGAATCGTTTTTTGCATGGAAAAATAAATTTGTGCAGGGCCTTTTGAGAAGGAATGTTGTGGTTCCAGGACCCTTTTGGGCCTTTCGATCACTTTGAGCTTAGTAGTGCTCATGCCTTTTTAGCCCCGGGAATCAGTGTGTGTTGTGTTTGGGAATGAGCAGGGGGGCAAAGCCCTTGCATTCCCGCGTCCTCAGAGGTCAAGGAGCTGGAAGGGGGTGGGCTGCATTTTGTTCCAGCCATTTAGCCCACCGTGTGGTCGGTCCCAAAAGGAAAAATTGCCCGAGCCCGAACACAAAGGGCATTCCCATGAATGTCTGGGGCTGATCCCTTTTGTAAGGCCTACTTCTCCCCAATTTCCCCCCCAGGGTTTTTGAAACAACAGGGGAGCAATCCAGGATTGTATTTAGTGGGCATGGTACCCAAATTCGATATTTTCAACGAGAGGCAAAAGAAGATTTTTGTAAAAAATCATATCTATCATTATCATCTATCTATCTATCTATCTATCTATTATTAACATTTAATAATTTAAACTTCTGGCTTGGGCCAAGGCGTTGGAGGGCGAGTCACCTAAAAATCCTTTTGGAGAGTTGAGACATGTTCCCCCAAAATTCTGAGCAGGAGAGTGTTTCCCCCTCCAGATATGGTGGTTTTTCCTTAAGTTTTTTTCCTCCCCTGGCCTCTTGTGCCCTGAAATCCCAGTTAATTCTTTAAATTTCTGCCCTCCCAGGAGGGCAACAATCCATGTTTTGGTGGTGTTTGGTGATCTGGTCACACATGATTAT
>NW_026992886.1:0-27256 GCF_028769735.1 Zonotrichia leucophrys gambelii
AAGATAATGGAAGGAAGTAGGGAGAAGAAAGAGGAAATAAATGGAAGGGAGTAGGGAAGAGAAAAATGAGGGAAATGAAAATGGAATAAGTAATGGAAAAGATAGAATGAAGGGGAAATATAAATGGGAAAAGAGGAAGGAGGGAAGAGAGGAAATGAGGGAAATATAATGAAAGGGAAGAGAAATAGAGGGGAAATATAAATGAAGGAGTAGAAAAAGAGAAGAGGAAATATAAATGGAAGGGGTAGAGAGAAATAGAGGAAATATAATGGAAGGGGTAGGGGAAGAGAAGAGGGAAATATAAATGGAAGAGAGAGGGAGAGAAAAGGAGAGGGGAAATATAAATGGAAGGTAGGGAGAGAAAGAGAGGAAATATAATGAAGAGGTAGGGAAGAGAAAAGGAGGGAAAGATAATGAAGGGGTGGGAAGAGTAATGAGGGGAAATGAAAATGGGAAGATGGGAAGAAAGGATGAGAGAAATAGAGGGAAAGGATGAAAATGAAGGTGGGGAGAAAAAGGTGAGGGGAAATATAAATGGAAGGAGAGAAAGAGGGAGGAGGGGAAATAAATGAAGAGTAGGAAGAGAGAAAGAGAGGGAAATATAAATGGAAGGGAGTAGGGGAAGAGAAATAGAGGGAATATAAATGGGAAGGAGTAGGGGAAGAAAGGATAGGGGAAATTAAATGGAGGATAGGAAAGAGAAGGGGAGGGAAATATAAATGGAGGGTAAGGAGAGAGAGAAGGAGAGGGAAATAAGAGAATGGAAGGGAAGAAAGATGGAAATGAGAGGGAAATGATAAATGGAGAGTAGGGGGAGAGAATAAAAGAGGGAATATAATGGAGGGGAGTAGGAAGAGAGAAATTAGAGGGAAATGATAAATGAGGGGAAATATAAGAATGAAGTGAGATATGGGGAAAGAAGAATGATGAGGGATATGATAAATGGAAGAAGGAGTAGGGAAGAGAGAAGGAGAGGGAATGAAATGGAAGATAGGTGGAAGAAAATGATGGGGGGAGGAATAAGGTGGGGAGGAAGATGAGGGTAAATATTAATGGAAGTATGGAGAGGAAAGTGATGAAGGGAAAATAAATGGAAGGAGTAGGGAAGAGAGAAATGAGAGAGGGAATATAAATAAAGGTAGAAGAGGAAATAGGGGGAGATGATAAAAATGGTAAGGTGGAGTAATGGGGAATGAAAAATAGAGGAGTGGAAATGATAAATGAGAATGGAAGTAGGGGGAGGAAGAAGAAAGTGAGAGAAATGATAATATGGGAAGAGATAGGGAAATATGAATAGAGGGGAATATATGGAAGGATTGGGAAATAAATAAATGGAAATAGGGAAGAGAGAAGATGAGAGGGGAAATATTAAATTGAAAGGGTAGAGGAAGAGGAATGGAGAATTATAATATAGGTGGAAGTATAATGAGGAAATATAAATAGGAAGAGAAAAATGAGAAGGGGAATATAAATGGAAGAGTAGGTAAAAATAAGAAAGAGGGAAGGAGAGGGGGAAGATATAAATGAGAGGGAATGATAAATGGAAGGAGGTAGGAAAAGGGAATTAGGGGGAAATAAATGGAAGGGAAGAGAGATTAGGGGAAATAAATGGAAGAAGGAAGAAGAGGAAATAGGGGAAATATAAATGGAAAGAAGAAGAGGGGATAAATGGAAGAATGAGGAAAAGAGGGAAGATTAGATAGATGGAAGGGAGTAGGGAAAGAGGAAAGGTAGGGGAAATATAAATGGAAGGTATGGGAGGAATGAGGAAGGAAATATAAATGGAGAGGGGAAGATGAAAAAGGGAATAAGGGGGGAGATAAGAGAAGGAGGAGAGGGAGAAATGAGAATATAATGGAAGTTGGGGGAAGGAATAGAGGGGAGAAATAATGGATGGAGGGGGAAATAATAAGGGAATATAAATGGAAGATAGGAGAAAGAGAATAGAAGGGGAAATGATAATGGAAGAGGATGGGAAAGAAAATAGAGGGGAATATAATGGAAGGGAGGGGAAGAGAGAATAGAGGGGAAAATAAATGAAGGGAGTAGGAGAGAGTGGAATAAAATGGAAGGGGAAAGAATGGAATAGGGGTGGGGGAAGTGGAGAGGGGAAATGATAAAGGAAGGGAGTGGGGGAAGAGAATGGAGAGGGGGAAATATAAATGGGAATGGGGAGGAATAGAGGAAATATATGAGAGAGATGGGAAGTAAAGGAGGGAAATATAAATGGAAGGGAGGGTAGGGGAAGGAGAAAGGAGAGGGGAAATGATAGATGGAAGGGGAGATGGGGAAGAGAAATGAGAGGGGGAAATATGTAAATGGAAGGAGGTAGGGGAAAGAGAAATGGAGGGGGGAAATGAAAATGGAAGGATTGGGGGAAGGTGGAGAGGGGGAAATAAAATGGAAGGGAGTAGGGAAAGAGAGAAGGGGAGGGGGAATATAAATGGAAAGGTAGGGGAAGAGGAATAAGGGGAAATATAATGGAAGGAGATGGGGAAGATAGAAATGGAGAGGGGGAAATATAAATGGAAGGAGGTGGGAAGAGGAAATGGGAGGGGAAATGATAAATGAAGGAGAGGAAGGAATGGGGAATGAAGGAGGGAAATGAAAATGGATGAGGTAGGGAAAGAAGGAATGAGAGGGGAATGATGAAATGGAAGGAGAGGGGTAGAGAAGAAGAGAGGGAAATATAAAAGGAGAAAGAAGGAAAGAGGAGAGGGAAATGGATAATGGAAGGGAGGGGAAGAAGAAATTAGAGGGGAAATATAAATGGAAGGGGAGGTAGGGAAGAGGGGAAATTAATGAGAGGGGGAAATGATAAATGGAAGGGAGGTAGGGAAGAAGAAATGAGGGGAAAATATAAGAATAGGAGGGAAGAGGAGGGAATTAAGTGGGAAGATGGGAGAGTGAAAGGAGAGGGAAATAAAATGGGGAAGGGAGAGAGGAAGAGGGGAAATATTGAGGGAGGGAAGAGAAATGGGAGGGAGTAGATGGGAAGATAATAAGGAAAAGAAATTGGGGGAAGAGAGAAAGAAGAGGGGAAATATAAATGGAAGGAGAGGGGAAGAAAGAAATGGGGAGGGGAAGAAAGAGGGGAATAAGAAGGGGAGGTGAGGGATAAAGAGGGAAAGTGAGGGGAAATATGAAAGGAGAAGGATGTGGAAGGATGGAGAGTAGGAGGGAATGAGAGGGGAAATATAGAATGAAGGATGGTGAAGGAGAATGAAAGAGAGGGGAGATGATAAATGGAAGGAGGGTAGGGGGGAAGAGAAATTAGAGGGGAAATGATAAATGGAAGGAGGTAGGGGAAGAAAAATGATAGGGGGGAAAATTTATGGAAGGGGAGTAAAGGAAGAGAGGGGGAAAAAAAAGGGGGAAATGGTAGAGGGGAAATATGAATGGAAGGGGAAGTAGAAGAGAGAAATTAAGGGGGGGGGAAAAATAATGGAAGGGGGGGTAGGGGGAAAAAGGAAATTTGAGGGGGGGAAATTTATAAGGAGGGGGTAGGGGGGGGGGAAGAGGAAAATAGAGGGGGGGGGGAAATTATAAATGGAAAGAGAGGGGGAAGAAAAGGGAGAGGGGAAATAAAATGGAAGGGGAGGAGGGGGGGAAGAGAGAAAAAGGGAGTTAAAATAAGGAGAGATGGGGGAAGATAGAAAAGAGGGAAATTTATAAATGGAAGGGAGTAGGGGGGAAAGGAGAGAAGAGAGAAAGGGGGAGAGGGGGAAATAAAGGAGGGAGGTAGGGGGGAAGAGGGAAAGGTGGGGGGGGAAATTTAAAGAAAGGTGTGGGGGAATGATGGGGAGAGGGAAATATAAATTGGATGGTATGGGAAGAGAGAAAGGAAGGGGGGAGATATAAATGGAAGGGAGGTAGGGGAGAGAGAAATGTAGAGGGGAATTAAAATGGAAGGGAGGGAGGGGGAAAAGAAAATTGAAGGGGGGAGATAGTAATGGAAGGGAGATGGGAAAGAAGAAAGAGAGGGGGGAAAAAAAAAAATAAAATGGGAAAAGTAGGGGGGGGGATAAAATGAGAGGAAATATAATTGAAGGGGGTTTGGGAGAGATAAAGAGGGAATAAAATGGAAGGAGGGAGGGAAGAATAAGGGAGAGGGGGGAAAAAAGAATGGGAAAGGGAGGGTAGGAAGAGGGGGAAAGGGGGGGGGTTTTATTGAAATTTTTTGTTTTGGGGTTGGGTATTTTTGGGGGTATTATGTTGGGGGGAGGGGGGGTTTTGGGGGGTTTGGGTTGGTTTTGGGGGAGGGGGGGGGGGGGGGGGTTTTGGGGGGGGGTTTTAATGATAAATTGGGGGGGGTTATATTTTTATATGTTTTGGTTGTTGGGTTGTTTTGGGTTTTGTTTTTGGTGTTTTTTTTTTGGTTTTTTGTTTTTTTGGGTTTTTTTTTGGGTGGGGGGGGTTTTTTTGTTTTGTGTGGTTTTTTTTTTGGTTTTTTTTTGTGGTTTTGTTTTTTTTTGGTTTTTTTGGTTGGGGTTTTTTTTTGTTTTTTGGTTTTTTGGGGGTGGGTTTTTTGTTGGTTTTTTTGGGTTTGTTTTTTTTGTTTTGGTTTTTGGGTGGGGTGTTTTTTTGGTGTTTTTGTTTTTTGGGGGTGGTGTTTTTTTTTGTGTTTTGGGGGTGTTTTGTTTTTGTTTTTTGTTTTTTTGTGTGGGGGTTTTTGGTTTTTTGTGTTTGGTTTTGTTGTTTGTTGTTTTGGTTTTTGTTTTTTTTTTTTGTGGGTTTGTTTGGGTTTTTTTTTTTTTGTTTGTTTGGGGGTTTTTGTTGGTTTTTTTTTTTTTTTGTTTTTTTTTGTGTGTGGTTGTTGGTTTTTTTTTTTTTTTTTTTTTTTTTTTGTTTTTTTTTTTTTTTTTGGGGTTTTTTTTTTTTTTTGGGTTTTTTTTATTTTTTTGGTGGTTGTTTTTGTTTGTGTTTTTGTGGGTTTGGTTTTTTTTGGGGGTGGGGTTGTTTTTTTTTGTTTTTTGGTTGGGGTTTTTTTGTGTTTTTTTTGGGGTGTTTGGTTTGGGTGGGTTTTTTTTTTTTGGGGTTGGGTTTGGTTTTTTTTTTTTTGTTTGTGGTTTTTTTTTTTGGTTTTTTTTTGTGGGTTTTTTTTTGGGTTTGGTTTTTTGTTTGTTTGTTTGGGGTGGGGTTTTTTTTTGGGTTTTTTTTTTTTTTGTGGGGTTTTTTTTGGGGTTTTTGGGGTGTTGGTTTTTTTGGTTTGTGTTTTTTTTTTTTGTTGTTGTTTTTTTGGGTTTTTTTTTTTTTTGTTTTTTTTTTTTTGGGTGTGGGGTTTTGTTGTTTGGTTTGTTTTTTTGTGTGTTTTTTTTTTTGGGTTGGGTTTTTTGTTTTTTTTTGGGGGGGGGGGGGTTGGTTTTTTTGTTTTGGTTTTTTTTTTTTTTTTTGGGGTTTTTTTTTTTTGATATATTGTGGGGTTTTTTTTGGTTGGTTTTGTGTTTTGGGGGGTTTTTTTTTGGTGTTTGTTTTTGTGTTTTTTTTGTGGGGTGTTTTTTTGGTTTTTTTTTTGGTTGGGGGTTTTTTTTGGGGGTTTTTGGTGGTTTTTTTTTTTGGGGGGTTTTTTTTTTTTTTTTGTTTTTTTTGGTTTTGGGGGGTGTTTTTTTTGGGGGGGGGGGGGGTTTTTTTTTTTTGTTTTTTTTTTTTTGGTTTTTTTTGGTTTTTTTTTGGGGGGGGTTTTTTGTTGTTTTTTTTTTTTTTTTTTTTTTTTGTGGTTTTTTGTTTTTTTTTTTTTTGGTGTTTTTTTTTTTTTGTTTTTTTTTTTTTTGTGTGGGGGTTGGTTTTTTTTGGTTTTTTTGTTTTTTTTTTTTTTTTGTTTTTGTTTTTTTTGTTTTTGGGTTTTTTTGGTTGTTTTTTTTTTTTTGGTTGGGGTGGGTTTGGGTTTTTTTGTGTTGTTGTGGTTTTTTTTTTTTTTTTTTTTTTTTTGGTTTTTTTTTTTTTGTTTTTTGTTTGTTTGGTTTTTTTTTTGTTTTTTTGTTTTTTTTGGGTTTTTGTTTTTTTTTTGTTTGGGTTTTGTTTGGGTTGGTTTTTTTGGGTTTTTGGTTTTTTTGGTTTTTTTTTTTTTTTTTTGTTTTGGTTTTTGGTTTTTTTTTGTGTTTTTTTGTTTGGTGGGGGTTTTTTTTTTGGGTGTTTGTTGGGGTTGTTTGGGTTTGTTTTTTTTTTTTTTTTTGTTTTTTTGGTGTGGGGTTTTGGTTTTTTTTGGGTGGTTTTGTTTTTTTGTTGGGGGTGGGGGGGTTTTGTTTGTTGGGGTGGGGTTTGTTTTTTTGTTTTTTGTTTCGGGTGTTTTTTGGGTTTTTGTGGTTTTTTTTGTTTTTGTTTTGTTTTTTTTTTGTTTTTTTGGGTTGTGGGGGGTTTTGGTTTTTTGGTTTTTTGTGGTGGTGGGGTTTTTTTTTTTGTTTTTTGGTTTGTTTTTTTTTTTGGGTTTTTTTTGGTTTTTGGTTTTTTTTTTTGGTTTGTTTTTTTTTTTGTGTTTTGTTTTTTTGTGTGTTGGGGGGGTTTTGTTTGTTTTTGGGTTTGTGTTTTTTTGTTTTTTTTTTTTGGGGGGGTTTTTTTGGGGGTGTTTTTTTTTTGTTTTTGTTTTTTTGTGGTTTTTTTTTTGGGTTGTTGTGTTTTTTTTTTTTTTGTTTTTTTTTTGTTTTTTTTTTTTTTGTGGGTTTTTTTTGTTTGGGGGGGGTTTTGGTTTTTGTTTTGGTTTGGTTTTTTTTTGTTTTTGTTTTTTGTTTTTGGGTGTTTTTTTTTTTGGGTTTTTTTTTTTTTTTTTTTGGTTTTGGTGTTGGGGGTTTTTTTTTTTTTTTTGTTTTTGTTTGGTTGGGGGGGGTTTTGTTTTTTTGGTTTGTTGGGTTTTTTTTTGTTTGTTTTTTTTTTGGGTGTTTTTTTGTTTTTTGGGGGTTGGTTGTTTTTGGGGGGTTTTTTGGGTTTGTTTTTTGTTTGTTGTGGTTTTTTGGTGGTGGGGGTTGGTTTTTTTGTTTGTTGTTTTTTTTTTGGGGTGGGGGGTTTGTTTGTTTTTTTGGGGTGGTTGTGGTTTGTTTTGTGTTTGTTTTTTTGTGGTTTGGTTTTTTTGTTGTTTTTTGTTTTTGTTTTTTGTTTTGGTGGGGGGTGGTTGGTTTTTTGTTTTTGGTTGTTGTTTGTGTTTTGGTTTTGGGTTTTTTGTTGGTGTTTTTTGTGTTTTTGTTTTGGGGTGTGGGTTTTTTTTTTTTTTTGGTTTTTTTGTTGTTTGTTGGTTGTTTGTGGTTTTTTTTGTGTTGTGGTTTTGTTTTTTTTGTGTTTTGTTTTTTTTTTTTTTGGTGGGTGTTTGTTTTTTTTGGGTTGTGGTATTTTGTTTTTGTTTTGTTTTTTGGTTGTTTTTGTTTGTTTTTGGTGTGTGTTTTTTTGTTTTTGTTTGGTTTTTTGTGGTTTTGTGGGTGTTTTTTTTTTGTTTGGTTTTGTTTGGGGGGGGGTTTGGTGTGTGGTGTTGGGGTTTGGTTTTTTTTTTTGGGTTTTTGGTTTGTTTTTTTTGGGGTTGGTTTTTTGTTTTGGGGTTTTTTTGGGGTTTTTTTTGTTTTTTTTGTTTTTTTTTTGGGGGTTTTTTGTTTTGTTTTTGGTTTTTTTTTTTTGTTTGGTTTGGGTTTTTGTTTTTTTTGTTTTTTTGGGGGGGTTTTTTTGGTGTGGTTTGTGGTTTGTTTTTTGGTTTTTTGGTGGGGGGTTTTTTTGTTTTTGTTTTTTTTTTTTTTTTGTGGTTTTTTTGTGTTTTTGGTTTTTTTTGTTTGGGTTTTTTTTTTGGGGTTTTGGTGGTGGGGGGTTTGGTTTGTTGGTGGTTTTTTTTTTTTTTTTTGGGTTTTGTTTTGGGGTTGGTTTTTTTGGTTTTTTGTTTTTTTTGGGTTGTGGGTGGGGTTTTTTTTGGGTTGGGTTTGGGTTTTTTTTTTTTTGGTTGGGTTGTGTTTTTTGTGGTTTTTTGGGGGTTTTTGGTTTTGTTTTTTTTTTTTTTGGGGGTGGTTTTTTTTTTTGGTTGGGTTTTGAAGTGGGAAGATTAAAAAAGGGAATATAATGGAATATTGGAGGGATGAATAAGGGGAAAATTTAATTGATTATTGGGGAGGAATGAGTTTTTAATGGAAGGAATTGGGGGAAGAAGGAAGGATATGAAAATTTGGGAAAGGGGAGTAGAAGGAAAGGGGGGGGAATTAGATGAAGGGGATGGAGGAATGGGGGTTAAGAATAGGGGAAGGGGGAAATTTGGGTAGGGAAGGGAAAAGGGATAAAGAAGGGGAAAGGTAAGGGGAAATTAAAGAAATAGGGGGAAAAAGGGGAATTAGGGAAAATAAAGAAGGGTTGGGGAAAAAAAGGGAATTAAATGGGGGGGGAATAAAAGGGAAAAAATGGAAAGGGTTTGGGAGGAGAAAGAAGGGGAATTGGGGGGTGGAAAGAAAATGAGGGTATAAGGAATTGGGGTGAATGGGGGAAATAATGGGGTAAGAAGAAAGGGGAATTTTTGATGTTGGAAGAAATGGGGAAATAATGAAGTGTAGGAGGAAGGGGAAATTTAAAGAAGGTGAAGAATTGGGGGAATATAATGAAATTTGGAGAAATAAGGGAATTAATGGGAATGGAGGTTGGGGGTGATTAAATGGAAGGAAGGTAAGGGGTTGAGGAATATAAATGGAGGGGAATAGTGAGGGGTTAAATGGAAAGGAGAAGGGGGGATAAAGGAGGGAAAGGGGAAAATAATTAAGTGGAAGGAAAAGGTATAAAAGTGGGGGAAGGAAAGGGGAAATTTTAAGAAGGGGAATAAAGGGGATTTAAGAGGTGGGAGGAAAGGGGGGGGAATAAATGGTTGGGGATAAGTGGAAATAATGGAAAGGGGGAGGAAAATAGGGGTTTTGGGGGGGGAAAAAAGAGGGAATTTGGAGGGTATAGGGAAGTGGGGAAATTAAGAATTTGGGAAATAGGGGAAATTTTAATGGGTGGGAGGGAAGGAAGGGGAAGGAGAAAAAGGGGGAGGGAAAAGGGGTTTAAAAGAAAAGGGAGAAAATTGGGAATAAAAGGGTTGGGAAGGAAAGGGGAAATTTAATGAATGGGGAATTAAGGGGAAAATAATGGAGTAGGGGGGAAAAATTTTGGGAAAAAAGAAAATTGGAGAAAAGGGGGGGAAAAATAATGAGGGGAGTTAAGGGGAAAAAAGGGGGAAGGAAGGGGAAAAGAAAGTTGGGAGTAATAATAAAAAGGGGGGGGAAAAGGGGAAAAAGGAAAAGGAAAAATGGGGTTTAAAGAAGGGGGTAGGAAGGGGAAAAATGGGGGTTTGAAAGAATGGGGAAATAATTAAAATTGGGGAATTGGGGGAGGGAGTTTGGGGGAAATTAATTTAGGGGAAGAAGGAAGGGGGGGTTTTAGAATGGAGATATGGGGGGGTTATATGGAAAGAGAGAGTGAAGGGGAAGGGGGAAAAATGGGGATAAGGGGGGGAAAAGGGGGAAATTTGGAGAGTGGAAAGGAATGGGGGTATAAAGGAAGGGGAAGAGGAATGGGGAAATTTAATAAGGGTAGGGGGGAGTGAAGGAATTAAAGAAGGGGGAAAAAATAAGGGGAAAAAAGAGGGGGAAAGAATAGAAATAAATGGATATGGAGTTTGGGGAGGGAAATAATTTGGGGGGATAAAATGGGGGGTTTTGGGGTAGGTGTTGGGGGTTAAGGGGTTTGGGAAAATAAAGAAGGGAAAAAATTTGGAGGAGTAGGAAGGGGAGATTTGGGGAATAAAAAAATGTGGAAAGAAATGAGGGAATATAAAGGGGGAAGGATTGGGGAATAAATTATTATGAAATTGGGAAAGAAAGGGGGTAAATGAAGGATGGTTTTGAGGGGGGAAAAATATTGAGAGGGGGGGAAATTTTTGGGTGGGAAAAAGGGGTTTGGAAGGGTTGGGGGGAGAATGAGGGGTGGGAAAGGGAGAAGTGGGAAGAAAAGGGGGTGGGGTTTTAAGGTATTGGGGAGGGGGGAAAATAATGGGGGTGGAGGAAAAGGTTAAGGGAAAAAATTGAGAAGAAAGGGGGTGGGAAAAAGGGGGAAAATTGGGGGAATGTGGGAGGGAATAAGGGATGGGAGGGAGAATTAAGGGGGGGAAATATTTAAGAATTGGAGAATGGGGGTATAAGGAAATGGGGAAAAAGGGAATAAAAGTTGGGAAAAAAAAAAAAAAAAAAAAAAAAAAAAAAAAAAAAAAAAAAAAAAAAAAAAAAAAAAAAAAAAAAAAAAAAAAAAAAAAAAAAAAAAAAAAAAAAAAAAAAAAAAAAAAAAAAAAAAAAAAAAAAAAAAAAAAAAAAAAAAAAAAAAAAAAAAAAAAAAAAAAAAAAAAAAAAAAAAAAAAAAAAAAAAAAAAAAAAAAAAAAAAAAATTTTTTTTTTTTTTTTTTTTTTTTTTTTTTTTTTTTTTTTTTTTTTTTTTTTTTTTTTTTTTTTTTTTTTTTTTTTTTTTTTTTTTTTTTTTTTTTTTTTTTTTTTTTTTTTTTTTTTTTTTTTTTTTTTTTTTTTTTTTTTTTTTTTTTTTTTTTTTTTTTTTTTTTTTTTTTTTTTTTTTTTTTTTTTTTTTTTTTTTTTTTTTTTTTTTTTTTTTTTTTTTTGGTTTTGGTTTTTGTTTTTTGGTTGGTGTTTTTTTTTTTGTTTTTTTGGTTTTTTTTTGTTTTTGTTTTGTTTTTTGTTTTTTTGTTTTTTTGTTATTTTTTTGGTATTGTTTGGGTTTGGTTTTTTGTTTTGTGTGTTATTTTTTTTTGTTTTTTTTTTTTTTGGGTTTTTTGTGGTTTTTTTTTTTGTTTATTTTTTTTGTTTTTTTTGGTTTTTTTTTTTTTTTTTTTTTTTTGGTTTTTTTGTTTTTGTTTTTTTTTTTTTGTTTGTTTGTTGTTTTTTTTGGTTGTGTTTGTTTGTTGGTTTTTTGTTTTTTGTGGTTTTGTTTTTTTTATTTGTTTTTTGGGTTTTTTTTTTTTTTATTTTGTTGTTTTTGTTTTTTTTTTGGGGTTTTTTTTGGTTTTTTTTTTTTATTTTTTTTTTTGGGGTTTTTTTGGGTTTTTTTTGTTTTTTTTGTTTTGGGGGGGTTTTTTTTTTTTTTGGGGTTTTGTTTTTTTTTTTGGGGTTGGTTTTTGGGTGTTTTTTTTTTTTTTTTTTTTGGGTTTTTGTTTTGTTTTTTTTTTTTTGTTTTTTTTTGGGGGTTTTTTGGGGGGTTTTGTTTTTTTTTTTTTTTATTTTTGGGGGGTTTTTTGGGTTTTTTTTTTTGTTTTTTGTTTTTTTTTTTTTTTTTTTTTTTTTTTTTTTTTTTTTTTTTGTGTTTTTTTGGTTTTTTTTTTTTTTTGGGGATTTTTTTTTTTTTTTTTTTTTTTTTTGTTTGGGGTTTTTTTTTTTTTTTTGGGTTTTTTTTTTTTTTTTTTTTTTTTTGTTTTTTTTTTTTTTTTTTTTTTTTTTTTTTTTTTTTTTTTTTTTGGGGGTTTTTTTGTTTTTTTTTTTTTTTTTTTTTTTTTTTTTTTTTTTTTTTTTTTGTTTTTTTTTTTGGGTTTTTGGGGTTTTTGTTTTTTTTTTTTTGGGGGTTTGTTTTGGGGGTTTTTTTTTTTTTTTTTTTGTTTTTTTTTTTTTTTTTTTTTTTTTTTTTTGGGTTTTTTTTTGTTTTTTTTTTTTTTTTGTTTTATTTTTTTTTTTTTTTTTTTTTTTTTGGGGTTTTTTTTTTTTTTATTTTTTTGTTTGGGGTTTTTTTTGGTTTTTGGGATTTTTTGGTTTTTTTTTTTTTTTTTTTGGGAAAAGTTTTTGTTTTTTTTTTTTTTTTTTGGGGGTTTGTTTTTTTTGGGTTTTTTTTTTGGTTTTTTTTTTTTTTTTTGTTTTTTGGGGTTTTTTTGGGTTTATTTTATTTGGGGGGGGTTTTGTGTTTTTTTTGGGGGGTTTGGGGGAGTGGTTGTTTTTTGGGGGTTTGGTTATGGTTGTTGGGGGTTTTTGGGTTTTTAAGGTAATTTTTGGGGGAGTTTTTTGTTTATTGGAAAGGAAAATTTGGGTGGGGGGGAATTGAAGGGAATGATTAAATTTGGGGGAAATTAATTAGGATGAAAATTTGGGAAGGGAATGATTAAAATGGGGAGAATTTGAAAAGGGTATAAAAAGTTATTAATTGTTAATGAAAGGGGGTAAAATTAATTGGGGGGAAAAGGTTTAGAAAGGAGATTGGAAGGGTAATAAGTGGAGGTTTTAAGGAAATTAATAGGGGTAGGAGGAAAGGGGGGGGGGGGGGGGGGGGGGGTTTTAAGGAAAAAAGAGGAAAAATGGGGGGGAAAAAAAAAAAAAAAAAAAAAAAAAAAAAAAAAGATAGAATAAAGGGGGAAATGATAAATGAAGAGAGGAGGAAAGAGATATGGAGAGGGAATATAATATGGATTAGGATGAGGTGGGAAGAGAGAATAGTGAGGGAAATGAAAAGGGGAAAATGGAAGAGGAAGGGGAATATAAATAGGAAGAGTAGGGAAGAGAGAAATAGAGGGAATATAAATGGAAGTGATGGTGAAGAGAAATAGAGGGGAAATATAATGGGAAGAGTAGAAAGAGAGAATAGAGGGAAATATAAATGGAAGGAGGTAGGAAAGAGAATAAGGGGAAATATAAATGAAGGAGTAGGGAAGATAGTAATGGGGGAAAAGAAATGGATAAATGGATGGATAGGAAGAGAAGGGATAGGGGAATATAAATGGAAGAGGATGTAGGGGAAAGAGAAAGAGAGGGGGAAATATAAATGGAGGGTAGGGAGAAGATGAAAATGAGTGAAATATAAATGAAGTATGGATAAAAAGGTGAGAGGAAATATAAATGGAAGGAGTAGGGAAGAAAAATGAGGGGAATATAAAGGAGGAAAATGAAATATAAGGGAAAGATAAATGGAAGATAGAAGAAGAAGATAGGAAATATAAATGGAAGTGGGAGAGAATAGTGAAGGGGAAATGATAAATGGAAGAGTAGAAGAGAGAAATAAGAGAAAATAAGGGGAAAAATAAATGGAAATGGGAAAAGGGGGTTTAAGAAGGGAGGGGGGTAAAATTTTGGGGGTTAAATAAAGGGGGGTAGGGGGAAAAAAAAGGGGGGGAAAAGAATGGGGAAAAATGGAAAAAATATAAATGGGAAGGGGGGTAGGGAGAGAAAATTTTGAGGGGGAAAGATAATGGAATAGGGAAAAAGAAGGGGGAAAATTTTAAATGGGAAGGGGGTGGGGAGGGAAAAGGGGGGGAAAAAAATTTAAAAAAGATTTGGGGGGGAAAAAAAGGGGAAAAAAAGGAATGGAAAAAAAAGAGGGGGTAAAGGGGAAGGGAATAAAAGAGGGGGGTGGGGGAAAAGAAAAGTGGAAAATTAGAAAGGAAATATAAATGGGGGGAAAGGAAAGAGAGGGGAAAAAAAAAGGGTGAGGGAAATTTAAGGGGGGAATATAAGGGGGGGAGAAAAGAAAGGGGAAATAAAATGGAAAGGGAAGAGAAAGGGGAAATTAATGGAAGTAGGGGGAAAGGGTTAGGGGGGGAAATAAATTGGAAGGGGGTAGAAAGAGAAGGAGAATAAAATGAAGGTGGGGAAGAGAAAGAAGAAAAAGGGAAATAAAAAATGGGGAAATTTAAAAAGAAGGAGGGGGAAGAGAAGGGAGGAATATAGGAAGAAGGGAAGAAAAAGAGAAATAAGGGAAATTTAATGGAAGGGGGATGGGAAGAGAAAATGAAGGGAAATATAAAGGAAATAAAGGGAGGGAAAAAAAGGAGGGGAATAAAATGGAAGAGAGTAGGGAAGAAAAAGGGAAATTTAAATGGAAGGTGGGAAGAGTTAGGGGAAATATAAATGGGAAGAAGTAGAGAAGAGGATGAGGGGAAATTAAATGGAAGGAGGTAGGGGAAAAGAGAAAAGAGGAAATATTAAAAGGAAAGGGGGTGGGAATGGTAAGGGAAAATAAATGAAGGGGGGAGAAAGGGTGAGAGAGGGAAATATAAATGGAAGGAGAGGAAGGAAAAAAGTGAGGGAAAAATAATGGAAGGGAAGAAAAGGAGGGGAAATGAAAATGGGAGGGGAAGAAGAAGGAAATAATGTGAAAGTAGGAAGAGAGGGAAATGGGGAAAAAAAATGGAAGGATGGAAGAGAGAATAGAGGAAATTTAAAATTGGGAAAGGAGGGGAAAATGAATAGAGGAAATATAAATGGAGGGGGTGGAAGAGAGAATAAGGAGGGGGGAAATATAAATGAAGGGGAGTGGGAAGAAGAAAAAATGAGAGGGAAATATATAAGGGGATAGGGGAAAAGAAAGAGGGGGAAATATAAAAGGAAGGAGTAGGGAAAAGGAAGGGGGGGGAAATATAAATGGAAAGGGGGGTGGAAGGAGAGTGAAGGGAAATATAAATGGAGGGTGGGAAGAGGGAAAATGAGGGGGAAGAGATAAATGGAATTTGAAGGATAGGGGAGAAGGGGGGAAATAAATGGAAGGAGAAGGGAGAGGGAAATATAAATTGAAAGTAGGGAAGGAGTGGGAGAGGGAAATATATGAAAGTAGGGGGGGAAGAGAAGTTTGAAGGGGTTTAAAATGATAAATGAAAAAGAATAGGGGAAAAAAGAAAATAGGGGAAATAGAATAGGGGGAAGGAGTAGAATAAAGGGAGAATGATAAATGAATAGATAGGGAGAGAGAATAAGGGGGATATAAGGGGGGGGGAAAGGAGGAAATTTGGGGAGAGGAAAGTAGGAAGTAGTGAGGGGAAATGATAATGGGGAAAGGGAGGATTGGGAAGAAGAGAAATAGAGGGAAATATAAAAGGGTAAAAGTAGAGGAAAAGTTGGAAATAAGTGGGAATTTAAAATGAATAAGGAAAAAAAGGAAGAGAGGAATATAAATGGAAGAGAGGAAGAAGGATTTGGGGGGAAATGATGAAGGGAGGTAGGAAGAGAAAAAGGGGAGGGAAAGTTAAAAGGGGGTAGGAGGAATATAATATGGAAGGAAGTAAAAAGGAATAGAGAAGGGGTGAGGGGAATATAAATGGAGGGGGAGAGGAATAGAGGGGGAAATATAAAGGAAGGGATTGGGAAAAGGTTAGGGGGGAAATATAAATGGAAAGGAGGAGGTAGGGGGAAATTAATGGGGAGTGGAGAAAGGGTAGGGGAATATAAATGGATTGGGGGGAAGTGAGAGTGGGGAAAATTTAAATAGGAAGGGTAGGGAAATGATTAAATGGAAGGGAGAAATAAGTTTTGGGAATAAAAATGGAGGAAATAAATAATAATGAAAAAGAGAAGGAAAAAAATGAAGAGTTAGGAAAGAAATAGAAAAAGAATTAAAGATAGAGTATAGAAAGAGGAAGTGGGGAAATAAATGAAGGAATTGGGAAGTGATGGAGAGGGGAATAAAATGGAAAGGAGGGGAGGGAAAAAAATAGAGGGGAAAATAATGGAATTGGGAAGAGATAGTGGAAAAAAATGAATTTAGGTAGAAATATAAATAAGGAGTAGGAAGAGAGAAGTAGAGGAAATTTATTAAATGAAGAGGGGGGAAGAGAATAGGGGAAATATAATGGAAGGGATGGAAATAGAAGTAGGGGAAATGATAATGGAGGGGGAGGGAAGAAGGGGAGAAAAAGGTGGGAATTTAAAAATTGGAATAAAATTGGAAGGAAGAAAATAGAGGGAAATTAAATGGAAGATTGGGGAATAGAAGAGGAAATAATAAATGAAGGGAGAAAAATGAGGGATGATAAAGGAAAGAAGTAGAAGGGATGGGGAATTAAATAGAAGGAATAGGAAGAGAGGGAAATTTTAAGAGGGGGAAGAATAAAATGAATGATATGGAAAGTAGAAAAAGAGGGAAATATATAAATGGGGGGAAAAGATAGGGAAATGTAAGGAAATTTGGGTAAGTATATTAATGAAGGAGGGAGGGAAAGTGGGAAAATGAGGGAAAGATTTAAATGGAAGAGTAGGGGGAAAAAAGAAATGAGGGGAAATATAAATGGAAAATGGTGGGAAAGTAGAGGGAAATTTGGAAGGTAAAGAGATATGGGGGGAAAATAAAATGAAGGGAGTGAAGGATAAAGGGGAATAAATGAATAGGTGGGAGGAAAATAAGGGGGAAATTATAATGGATTGATAATAAATGGTTAGAGAAATATTAATTGGTTTAAAGGGAAGAGGAGGAGGATTTAAATAAAAGGGAAGGGAGAATGATAAATGTTAGGGAGAAATGGATATTGAAGGATAGAAGGGGAAATTATAAATGGAAGGAATAGGAATAAAATGAAAGGGGAAATATTAATGATAAGGAGTGGGAAAGAAGAGAAAGAGGGGAAATATAAGGAAGGATTAGGGGTTTTGAAGAGGGGAAATTAGGGGGAATTTTAAAATTTGAATTTAAGGGGGGGAATTTTGGGGAGAAATGAGTATATAATGGATATGGGAAGAAAATTGGGGTAAGATGTAAAATAGAAAGAGGATAGGGAAAATATTTTAATGGAAGTATTTGGGAGAGTGTTTTTTGAGGGAAAATATAAATGGAGGGTTTGGAAAGAAGAAAGAGGGGAATATTATGAAGATTGGAGAGGGAATAAGATTTGGAAATATAAGAAAAAAGTTAATGTGGAAGATTGAAAGAGGGGAAATATAAATTGGAAATGTGGGAAAAAAATGGAGATATTAATGGAGGTAGTATTTGGGAAAGGAAAGGAGAGGGGGAATATAATAAGGGTTTTTTAAATTAATTTTGGGGGAAATTAATTTTAAATTGAGGGAGTAAGAAGAGGGTAATTATTTATGAGTGGGAATATGATAAAATTTTTTAATATGAGATAGATGGGTGGTTAAGGAGGGGAGAGAGGAGGGGAGTTAAGAGGGGGGTAATTTAAAGTGAGGTAAAAATTGTTTTAAGAGGGTTTGTGAGAAGAAAGATGGGAGGGGTAAAGAAAGTTAAGGGAAGATTGGGGTTTATGGGGAATAAGAGTGGAATGGGAAATGGTATAGAGATTGAGATAGGAAAAGGCATGGATTTATATGAGATAAAAGAATGAAAGAGGATGGGTGATTATTATGTGGAGGGAAAATGAGGTATGGGGAAATATGATATGAATGGTAGTTGAGGAAGTGGGGTATGATGATTTTTTTTATATTAATAAATGGGAAGAGATAGGGGGTGAAAGAGATGAGAATATGAGAGGATGTGTTTGAGAAGAAATATGTGAGGGAGAGTATTAGGAGGTTAAAGTAAATCAGAGTTGGTAAAAAAGAGATGAAGGAAGGTATGTGAAGGTATTGAAATTGAAGATGATAAATGAATTTTGGTGAAGAAAATATAAATTTAGTAATAATTAGTTGGGGGATGATTAAGGAGTGGGTGTGAAAGTAAGGTAATATTGGGAAGGATTTGAGTTGTAAATGGTGGGGAGAGGGTGAGATAAGAGAGGTAGAAGTGGTAGATTTATGTTGGAAAGAGAAGTATAATAATATGATGATATGATGAAAGGAGTGATGGGGGAAAGAGGAATTAAGTTAGGTATTATAAATGGGTTGGAGGGAGGGTAGATAGAAAGGAAGTAGAGGAGAGGGTAAGATGGAGTATGAGGTGTAGGGTGTAGTGGGTGAGAAAGAAAAAAGAATAGGAGTGAAAAATATGTTGAGTTATTTGGATGTTTATGTAATAAATAGTGATTGGTAAGGGAGAAGTGTTAGATGATAGAGAAGGGTGTGGAAAATAAGAGAAGGATTGAGGGAAAGTTGAAAGAGTTATTGATATTTGGAAGGATGGGGGGGGGGAAGTGTTGGGAAAAGGGAGAATAAAAAGATTGGGGATTAAAATGAGAGGATGATGAATAAGAGAAGAGTGTGAGATAAGATGGTGTTTAATTATGATTTTTTTAGGTATTTGGTTTGTAATTTTTGGAAGGTTAATGGATTTAGGGGTTATGAAGAGATTTTTGTATGTTAATGAATTTTGTTTTTATTAGTTTGAGATGATAGAAGAAAAGGTATTATGGGGAGTTTTTGGAAAATTTTATTAGGTTTGGTGATGTTGTTTTTAATGTTAATTATGAGGTTTATTGAGGTAGGGGGTTAGGAGGTGTTTGATGTGATATGAATATAATATAGTTAATAGAGTAAAAGATAAGGTTTTTTAGGTTTAATGTTTGAGTTGTAATTTTTGTTTAATATATTTGGAAGTGTAAATGGTGAAATGTATTAGAGATTAATTATGATGGATATATGTAGTAGATATAGAGGTTAATAATATGTATAAATTGTTTGTGATGGGGGAATATGGAATAAGGAAGGAAATTGAGGTGGGGAATGGGGTTATTTGGGTTTTGAAAAAATTTTAGAAGGGTTTTGATGTGAAATGAAAAAAAAAAAAATTAGGCATGTTTATTTTGTAATAAGTTTTGGATTTTTTTTTAAAGGGGTGTTTATTTTTAATTTATGTGATGTTATTGTATAAAAGGGATAGAGTTTTTTTATTTAGTTTTTTAAAAGATTATATTGATAGATGAAGTTATGTAGAGATGATGTTGGGCGATGAATGTAAAAAGGAATATAGATTGAGAAGGGAGAGAAAGGGGATGATGTATGGAATTTGGAATTTTTTTTTTTTTATGGAATTTAGGAAGGGAAGATAGTACTATAGTTAGTTTTTATATTTGTTGAGATAGGAAAAGTAGGGAAATTATTATATGAAATTTTTTGGGATGGGAGGTTTTTATTTTAGGGAAAGGGAGGAGAGAGAAAAAGGATAGAGAGGTTATAGAAGGTTTTTAATTAAGTGTTGTGTGGATTATTTTTAGGGGGTATTTGTGTAGTGGGGTTATAAAAGATGTGAGATAAAATTATGTAAAAAGAGAAATTGGGGGGATGGTAATATTTAAGTTGTGAATGGATAAATTTGTGGGTGGGAATATTAATGTTTGTATATGATAATATTTGGAGTATATGTAACGTTTAATATGTATGAGTTGAAGGATATATTAAGGTGGTGTATGATAAGTTTTTTGATGGTAATTAAGGGAATTGTGATTGTTAGAATTTTGCAGGGGGTATTTAATTTTAAGTGGGTGGGTTATAGTAAAAAGTTGGGGGGTATATATATTGTATGATTATTGAATTATGTGGGATGTTTTATTTGAATATTGGTAGTATGATGACCTGATTGAAATTTACAGTCATTGTGTGTATTGAGAAATTTTTTGAGGTGTATTGGGAGGTTAAAGGATAAAAGATTGGGTGTATAAGTGCATTTTGAGAAATATGATAAATTTGAGAGGTAAACTGTAAGATAAATGTAGCACTTTTGGGGTAAGGTTTATATAGATGTGATATTGATATATGAAAAAAGCGGAGGGATATTTAAAGTTTATAATATGATAAATTTGGGAGGGATTTCAGTTGTGAATGGATTAGATGTATGGGATGGATATAATAAATGTGTTGATAAGAATAAATTTGGGGGAGGGTAATTATGTGTGTGATGATGGAAAAATATGGGATCTATTAAGTATAGATGTATAAGTTGGAGATGAAATTGAAGTTAAATATGATGAAATTGGGTGGGTATAATTAGGGTGTTGAATGATAAATTGGGAGTTTGAAGGGGTTTTTTATAGTAAAATTGGGAGTATATTAAGTTTGTATATGAATTAAAATTGTGATGGAATATTTGAATAGAAGGAGAAATTTGGGGAGTTATTAAGTTAATATTGATAAAAAGTTGGGAGGGATATTAATGTGTGTGATATGATAAATTTGGGAGTAATAAGTGTGGGAAATGGATTATTGAGGGTATATTGGATGTGTTGATATGATAAATTTGGAGGTATATTTAAGTTTAATGATAAATTTGAGTATTTGAAGTTAATGTTATAAATTTGGATGGTTTATTGAAGTTATATTGATAAAAGTTGGAGATATTAATGTTTGATATGAAAATTTGGAGGGATATTTAATTTAAGATAATTTGGGTTGTATAATTATGTTAGTGATATGATAAATTTGGGAGGTATGTTAAGGTTGTATATGATGAAATATTGGATTAATGTAAGTTAAATGTAGAAGTTGGGAGTATTGAAGATGGGATGATGATGTGAATGGGTTGGATGTATTTATTGTTTATATGAAAAATTTTGGAGTTAGTAAGTTTGATTTAAAAGTTGGGATTTATATTTAAGGGTTTGAGATGATGAAATTTGGGGTGTATATTGAATTTTATAGAATAAATTTGGGAGTATTTAATTAAATTAGAAAAGTTGGGTTTATGTGAAGGGTTGGGATATTGATAAAAGTTGGGGAGATAATAAAGTTGGGATATATAAATTGGGGAGGAATTTAATTTGGAATGAAAGATTTATTTTTGTTTTGTGGGTTTATATTGAATTTTATATGAAAATTTGGGGGAGTGATTTACAAATTGGATATGAAAAATTTGGTATTATTGTAAGTTAAATTAAAATGTTGGAGGTGTATGTGGAAGTTGAATATGAAATTGAAAGGTGGGTGGGGGTATATGGTGAATTTTATGATAATTTGGAGGTATTCAAGTGTTTTATAGGATAACTTTGGTGAGGTATATTAAGGTTTGTATATGATAAATTAGGGAATATGGTTAATGAGGAAGGAGGGGAAAATGGAGGTTTATTGAATGTTAATATTGATAAAGTTGGGAGGGATATTGAATGTTGTGATATGATAAATTGTAGTAAAAAGGGTGTGATATTGACATGATTTGGGAGGGGGGTATATTGGATGTTTATATGGATAAATGTGTGGGATGGTATTATTTAAGGATGTAATGATGAAAATGTGAGTATGATGAAGTTAGGGATTTAGAAATGTTGGGTCGAGGTTGAATGAATGTTGATATTGATAAAAGATGGTGGGAGCATATGTTAACACATTCTTGGGATATGATAAATTTGGGAGGATATTTAAGGTTTGAATGATAATGTTGGGGGGGTGGTATATGTTATTGGGTGTTGATATATAATTTGGGGGAGAGTATGTTAAGGTTTCATGATAAATGTAGGGGGATTATGTATAAGGGTGTTTTATAGGGGTAAATTTGGGGAGTATATTAAGGTTGTGATTGAAAAAATTTGGGGAGATTATTTAAGGGTAGAAGGATGAAATTTGGGGGGAGGTTGTTAAGGTTAATATTTATAAGAGTTGGGGAGGATAGTGAAAATTTGAAAAGATAAATTTAGGAAAGTTATAATTAAGTATATGGAGAAAAGAGATTTGGTGTATATAATATGATATTAGATAAAGTTGTATGGGGTATATGAAATGTATAAGATGAAATTTGGGGGGGGAGGGGTATATGTGAAAGTTGTATATGGATAAATTAGGTATATTAAGTTTGTTATAGTGAAATTTGGAGGTATATGTAGGGTGTTGGTGGATTGGATAAATTTGGGAGGATATTGGTAATAGGAAGGAGAATTGGAGGGTTTATTAGAGTGATTGATAAAAGTTGAGGATATTAATTTTATATGGGATGAAATGTTGGGGGGATAGATAAAGGTTGGATAGGATTATTTGGAGGGTATATGGAATTTGGATATGATAAATTTGGAGGTATATTAATTTAGATGATAATTTTGGTGTGGTATATTGAATTTTATTAGATAAATTTGGGGATATGTATTTTATAAATAATTTGAGTATATTAATTTGGATATGGATAACATTGAGTAATTTGAAGTTGAAAAATAGATGGTTGGGGGTGTATATTGAATTTGGTATATTGATAAATTTGATATATTAATGTTTATGATAAATTTGGGAGAATATGTGAGTTTTTGAATGTAATTTTGAGTAATTGGAAGGATTTGATTGTTAAAATGTTTGGTAGTATATTAAGTTGTTTATATTAAATTGTTGAGTTAATTAAGGTTATATTATAAATTTGTGATATATTTGAGGTGGAGAATTAATTTGGGATTAAGGGGGTGATATTTTTGTTAATGATAAAAGTTGGAGGTATTTAAGTTATGATGTAGAAATTGGGGATTTATTAATTATATTGATAAAGTTGGGAAATATGAATTTTGATATGATAAATCTTAAGGGGGATATAAATTTAATGATAATTTGGGGGTGGTATATTGAATGGTTGTAGTAATGATGAGAGGGTTGGGTGTATAGTGAATTGGTTATTGATAAATTTGGAGTATTTGAAGTTAAGGGGATGTAGATATTTGAGTGTATGTAAGTGGTATATTGATAAAAGGTTAGGGGGGATATTGAATTGTTAATATGTATAAATTTGGAGGGTATTATTTAATTTTAATGATAGATTTGGTTGTTATATGAAGTTGTATATGATAAAATTTGGGGAGTATATGTGAATTTTGAGATGATAAAGATGGTGGTAGATTAATTTTATATGATAAATTTGAGGGTATGAAGTTTGTTATAGAATTTGGGGAGGGGGTATATAATTTTGATAAAATTGGAGATATGTGTAATTGGGGGAAGGAGGGAAATTTGGGGAGTTTATTAAGGGTTGGAATTGATAAAAGTTTGGGAGGAGATATTAATTTTAATATGATAAATTTGGAGTATATTTAAGTGTAAGGATAAATTTGGGGCATGTATAATAAGTTTGGGGATATTGATAAAAATTGGAGTATATTGAATGTTTGTAATGTATAAATATGGGTGAGTAAAATTTGGGTTTAAAGTTTTGGATTTTTAAATTTGGGGGGGGGATGGGGGGAAAAAGGTTTTTTTATAAATTTGGGGTAAAATTTTTTTTTTAAAAAAAAATTTGGGATAATTTTTTTTGGGGGGGAAAATTTGGGGGGGGTATTTAATTTTTTATAAAATTTGGGGGAAATTTTTTGTGAATTGGGTTATTAATTTTTAAATTTTGGGGGTTTTAATTTTTATAAAATTTTGGGGGTATTTTTTTTTGGGTATTATAAAATTTGGGGGGGAAAATTTTGGGTTTTAAAAAAAAAATTTTGGGTTTTTTTTTTAAAATAAAAATTTGGGATATTTTAAAGGGGGGGTTTTGGGGGGGAAAAAGGGGGGTTTTAAATTTAAATTTATTTTAAAATTTGGGGGGGGTATTTTTAAAAAAGGGGAAAATTTGGGGGTTTATTAATTTTTATTTTAAAAGGGGGGGGGGATTAATTTTATTTATAAATTTGGGGGGTTAGGGTTTTTGGATTATTGAATTATTGGGGTAAATTTTGGATTGGTATATATAAATTTGGAATTTTTAAAGTTTAAAAGAAAAGGGTTTATTAAATTATATGATGAAATTTGGGGAAAATAAATTTTTTTTGGGAAAATATTTTTGAAAATTTTTTTAAAATTTTTGGGGTTTTTTTTGTTTGGGTTTAAATTTAAGGGGTTTTTTGGAAAAAAAGGGAAAAAATGAAAATGGGGAAATTTTTTAAGGGGGAATTGAAAAATTTTAGGGGTAAATTTTTTTTGATAATGGGGGGGAAAAATTTTGGGAAAAATAAATTTTGGGATTTGGGGAATTTTTTAAAAAATTTTGGGGGGGTAAGTTTAAAAATAAAAGGGGGGGTTTAAAGGGAAAAGGAAAGGTTGGAGGGGTATGGAAAAAGAGAGAAAATTTTTTTTGTTTTTTTGGGGAAGGGAAAAAAAGGGGGGAAAAAAAAATGGAAAAATTTTGGGAAAAAAAGAAAAGGAAAAAATGAAGAGTAAAGGGAAAGGGGAAGAGAGAAAAAGGGAAATAATGGAAAAGGGGGGGGAAAAGAAAGAGGAAAAAGATAAAAAAGGGGAAAAAAAGGGGGGAAAAGGAAAAAAGGGGAAAAAATAAAAATGGAAGGGGAAAGGAGAAAGAAAAGTAGGAAATAAAATTAAGGGGGTGGGGGGAAAAAAAAGAAAAAAGGGGAAAAGGGGGGGGGAAATATAAATGGGAAGGGGGGAAAAAGAAAATGGTGGGAAAAGGAAAAAAGGGGGTTAAAAGGGGGGGAAGATGGAAAAGGTAGGGGGGAAAAATAAATGGAAGAAGTGAGAAAGAAAAAGGGGGGGGAAAAATAAAGAAAATTTGGTGGGGGGAAAAGAGAGAAAGGGGGGGAAATTAAAGGATTTGGGGGGGAAAAGAAATTTAGGGAAAAAAATGGAAAAGTGAAAAGGATAAGGGGGGGAAAATAAAGGAAAGGGAGGAAGAAAATTGGAAATAAGGAAGGGAAAAAGGGGGGGAAAAATAAAGGGGGGAAAAATAAATGGGGGAGGGAGGGGAAGAAAAGAGGAGGGAAAAAAAGGGGGTTTAAAATAAGGGGGAAATATAAATTTAAGAAGGGAAAAGGGTAGGGGGAAAATAAATAAGGATTGGGGAAGAAAATGGGGAATTAAATGGAAGGGATGGGAAGAGAGAAATGAAAGAAAATAGAGGGGAAAAAGAAAGGGGGGGGAAAAAAAAAAAGGGAAAAAGGGGGAAATATAAATGGAAGAAGTAGAAGAAAAAAGGGAAAGAAAAGGGGGAAAATGGGAAAAAGAAAAGGTGGGGGAAAATAAATTGGGAAGGGGTGGGGAAAGAAAAAGGGGGAAAAAAATGGAATGTGGGGAAAAAAAAGGGAAAATAAAAGAAGGGTTTAAAAAAGGAAGAGAGGGAAAGGGGGGAAAAAAAAAAAGGAAAGTTGGGTAAAAAGGGGGAAAGGGGGGAAAAATAAAAAAGGAAGGGGAGGAAAAAAGGGGGGTGAAAAAAAAAAATGGAAGGGAAGGAAAAAAGAGGGGGGAAATATATGAAAGGGGAAAAAGGGGAAAGAAAAGAAATTAAAAGAATAAAAGGGGTAAAAGAAGGGAGGGGGAGAAAAAGGGGGGGAAAAAAATAATGGGGAAGAAATAGAGGGGGAAAAAATAAAAGAAGATTTAAAAAAATGAGAAGAATATAAAAGGGAAGGGAAGGGAAAAAAGAGGAAAAAGGGGGAAATTTTTAAAGGAAGAGAGGGAAGAGAAAATAAAAGGGGGAAAAAATAAAAGAAATAAAAAGAAAATAAAAGGGGGGAAAAAGAGTAGGGAAAGAAAAAAGTGGGAAATATAAAGGGGGGGAAAAGTAGAGGGAAATATAAATGGAAAAATAAAAGAGATAGGGGGGAAATTAAAAAAAGGAGAAAGGGGAGAAAATAAGGGAAAAAAAAAAATTGGGGGAAAATGGGGAAAATTTGGGGAAAGAAAAAGGAAAGAGGAAATAAAATGAAGGAGTAGAAAGGAGAAATGAGGGGAAATAAATGGGGTTTTTGAGGGGGGGGGAGAAATTGGGAAATGAAAATGGAAAAAAGGGGGAAGAAGGAAAAAAAAAGGGGGGAAAAAAATAAGGGAAAATATAGGGGGGGAGGAAGAGAAATGAGGAAATATAAATGAAAAGGGGGAAGAAAAGAGGGGGGAAATAAAAGGAGGGAGTGAAAAAAGGTTTTAAGAAATATAAAAGGGAAGGGTGGGGAAAAGAAAAGGGTAAATAAAATGGAAGGAGGGGAAAAGGATGGGGGGGGGGAAAAATTTAAAGGAAGAGGGGGGGGAAGAAAAGTAATGGGGGAAATATTTAAAGGAGGGGGAAAGAGAAAAAGGGGGAAAAAAAAGAAGGGGAGAAAAGAAAGGGGGGAAATAAAAATAAGGGAAGTAAAAGGGATTAAAAAGGGAAAAAAAAAATGAAAGGGGGAAAAGAATAGAGGGAAATTAAAAAGGGAAAGGTGGGGAAAAAAAGGGGAAAAGTAAAGGAAAAAGGAAAAAGGGAAAAAAAAAATGAGAGGGGAAATGAAAATTAAAGTGGAAAAATAGGGGAAATTAAAGGAAGGGGGGGGAAAAAAAGAGAGGGAAAGTAATGGGAAGGAGTGGGAAAGAGATAGGGGGGGAAAAATAAATGGAAGGAGGAAGAGGGGGGGGAAATAAATGGGGGGTTTGGGGGGTTTGGGGGAAATTTGGGGGGGTTTGGAAAGAAAGGGAAAAAAAAGATTAGGGGGAAAGAGAAATGGGGAATTAAAAAAAAGTGGAAAAAAATGGGGGGGTATAAAAGGGGGTTTAAAAAAAAATAGGGGGGGAAAAAAGAAGGGGGTAGGAAAAGAAAAAGGGAAAATTTTAAATGAGAAGTAAAAAAAAAAGGGGAAATATAAAAGGGAAAAGGGGGGAGGGAAAAGTGAGGGGGAAAAAAAAGGGGGGGGAAGGAAAAAAGGGGGGGTAATTTAAAAGGGGGGGGGGGTTTTTAAAGGGGTTTTTGGGAAATATAATGGAAAAGGTAGGAAAAAAGGGGGAAAAAAATGGAGAGGGAAAAAGGGGGGAGGGGGTATAAAAGGAATTGGGGGGAATGGAAAGATTTGGGGAAATTAAATTGAAAGGGGTTTTTTAAAAAAAGGGAGGGTTAAAAGGTTTTAGGGGAAAAAAATTGGGGAAATTTTTTGGGAAGAATGGGAAAAAGGAAAAGGGGAAATAAAATGGGGTGTGGGGGGAAGGGAAAAAGGGGAAAAAATTTGGGGAGGGGAAAAAGGAAAGGGGGGGGGGTTTAAAAAAGGAAGGTTAGAAGGAAAGGGGGAAAAAAATTTTGGGGGGTAGGAAGAAAAAGGGAGGGAAAAATTTAAAAAAAATGGGGGGGGGGAAATTAAATGAAATTTTTTAAAAAGGTTGGGTAAAAAAAAGGGGGAAGAAAGGGGGGGGAAAGGGGGGAAAAAAAAGGGGTTTTGGGAGGGGGAAGGGGTTTTTAAAAGAATTTGGGTTGGGGGGGGGGGAAGAGGGAAAATAAAGTTTTAGGTTTGAAATTTTGGTTAAAAAGGTATTTATTTGGAGTTTTTGAAGGGGGGGTTTTGGAAAATTTAAAGGTTGGGGGGAAAAGGTTTGGGGGAAAAAATTATTTTGGGGTTTAAATTGGGGGAATTTTTAAAAATGGAGTTTTTTATTATTGTTGGAAAGAAAAGGGGGGAATAGGGGGGTTTAAATTTAGGGATGGGTGGGTTGGAAGGGAAAATGAAATTAGGGGGGAATTTGAAAGAGATTAAAAATATTTAATTTGGGGTAATTAATATAGTTAAAAAGGGGGGGAGAATTATGGTTTTGGGGGTTTAAAATTTTTTAAATATAATGGTTGTGGGTGTGGGGGGGTTATTTTTTAAGTTGGGGAAAAGATTTTTTTTGGGATTTATATGGGGAGTAAAAGGGTGAGGGAAAGTTTAAGGGAAGGGTTTTTAAAGAATGGAGGGTTAAATTGTGGGAGGGGAAAAGAGGTAGGATATAAGGGGGGTAAAAGGGTTTAAAATGGGGGTGAAAGGAAGTGAGGAATTTAATTTTTGTTTAAAGATTTAAAAAAA
>NW_026992887.1:0-27219 GCF_028769735.1 Zonotrichia leucophrys gambelii
AGGCCCCTTGCACTTGGCAGAGGGGCAGGGCAAGCATGTGAAGAGCAGCTTTGACATCTGCCTGGGCCTCCAGAGACCAAGCCAAGCACCTGCGGCAGGGTTTGTTGCCCATCTTTGAGCACAGGTCTGAGCCGGATCCTGTTTGTCCAGCCGAGTGCCACAAAGCTCTCTTGGGGAGCTGTGAATTCAAAGGCCTTGATGCACACATTGATGCCATCTCCCCTCTCTGGTGTGTTTTAACTCTTGGCAAGATGCGTTTGCCCCGTGCTTGCTGGAAGCTGCTCAGCTCCAGAGCCAGCAGCGAGCTGGGCTGTGCTGGCCGGGCACCGTGCAGAGTCCTTCCCTGAGCACTTGGCTGGGCTTGGTGTGTATTGGGGTGTCTTAGACACGTGGGGCAATGGAGCATCCCGGCTGAGATAACAAACTGAGCAGCTCAAATCAACCCACTGTCCCAGAAAAACCAAAAATAAAGCAGAACACCACTATCAATTCCCCACGAGAAAGAGGAAGGGCTGCACAGCAAAAAAAGTGATCCTGGCTCCAAACCAAAAGGAGCACAAGGACAGGTTCCCTTATAAAAAGGAGACCTATACAGATGGTAGTGAGAGTAAGAAGGAAAGAACCTCACCCCACAGAAAGGGGAGAAAGGAGGATTCCTTATCCGTCTGGCGAGTAGAAAAGTCCGGAAGCGATGGCTCTTACCAGGGAAGGACTCCTGCGTTGCTTCAGGAGCGACTGTTCCTATTCCTTAGGAGTGCCAGCCACTAAAACGGGGTTGCTCTCACTGGGGGTAGCTTGCCAGCCAAGAAACCTTTGAGGGCACTGAAAGTTACAAAGTTCAGGGAAGCATTCCAGGTCTCGCCTGTGGGGTCTGGTGCTGGTCTCAGGCCTCACATTTGGCACCATTTGTCACTGTGCCGCTCTGAGTGTGTGCTCAGAGTCACCCCGGCTTGCTCTGGCACAGCGAGTGGCGGGGGACACTCTCCCGTTCCTCAGGAGATCAGGAGAGCAGCTAAGGCTTTCACCTTTCGGCCGAGACACCAGTGCGACACAGGTAGAAGGAGGAGAGTGGACTCCAGCTGGGGGTAAAGTCCAGGTTTATTTTGAAGCTCCAAGGAGATCTGCAACCCTGGCGGTCCAGCCAACTGAAGACCCAGAAATGGGATGTGCAGGGTGTTATAAAGGGGGGGAGTAAACAGGGGAGGGGGTTTGCCCGCCTGGCAATGGGGATACAGGAGGTGTGGGGATCAGGGAAATGGGCAGATAGGGGGACCAGTAAGGGCAATCTGAGGGAGAAGCCCTGGTGCCTGAACCTATCACTCAACGCCCTTGGTAGAAGTTTCTGGAGCGAAGGGATGAGGTGTCGAGTGAAGAACAAGACACCTGGGAGGGGTTGAGGGGATGATTCAGCCACTTTTATGGAACAGGCGGAGGGGGCAGGGAGATTGACACTAAAAAGGAAAGAAGAGGCAAAAGGGGCAGAACCATTGTAACAGGAGGAAAGTGGGATAAACCAAAGTACAGCTTAATGCAGCTAAAACATATAAGAACACAATACAACAGTGAGGGGGGCCCCAGGGCAAGCGTCCAAGGGCCCTTTGTGACACGCGGTGACGTGGATGCTGGCGGTGACAAGGAAACGTCACAGTGCTCGGTGCACGTGACGGGACAGGACGTGCCAGAGCTGTGCTGTGAGGAGCCCCACACAGCTGGATCTTGCATCACTGACCCACAGCTTTTCCAAAGCGTTAGTCCTGCGGCTGGCCTTGCGGCCAGACTGTGGGACTTCCTGACTCAGACCTTCCCAAGGCATCTGTCTTGCAGGTGCCCTTGAGGGCAGAGAGTAGGATGGCAGGCAGATTGTCCAGCATGTTTAGAGGGAAAAAAAAGAAAGGCTCTGCAGCCTCCCTAGCACAGCAGCCTGAAGAGTCAGAGCAGCTCCAGCTGCTGGAGGACGGTGAGTGGCAGAGATGGGCCACAGGCCCCATCCCATCCCATCCCTGCCCCTGAGGACATGCCCATGGATAGCACTGAACAAAGGCTGGAGCTGACCCCCTGGTGGCCGTGCTCCATCTCCTGGGGCATCCCAGGGCTGTTCCTGCCTGGGCAGTGAAGGGCTGGGCCGTGTTCTCCGGCCTCTCCCACAGCCCCTCAGCTCTGGCTGCACTCGCTCTTTGCCAGATGCGGGCAAGGATGGGACACCAGAGCAGGACCCCACTCGTGGCCACTTCCACCGAGCAGCGCAGGTACCTGCGGCCATCCCCACCAGGGCCGGGCCTGCTGGCACTGCTCGGCCTGGCGCCGCGCTTGGAGCAGGCCACGGAACGTTCCTCTTTTCCCACCCTTCCTTCTGCTGCAGATACTGCGGAGATTCCTGCACCTTCGGTGCAGCAACACCAGCGCCACAGCAAATGAGGGCATGGCCGAGCAAGACTCCAGGCCGAGCGAGCTGCAGGCAGAGCCTGATGTCAGCTCAGTGTCCTCTGAGCATGCAGCAAACTCTGTCAGGGCAATGGCTGACGTGGCCATGAGTGAGGACATGGCTATCACAAACAGTGACACCGGAATGGCTCAGGGCATCTCAAAAACTGAGACCATGCCTACTTCAACTATGATTCTTGCTCCCACACTGGATTTTTACAAGCAGAAAGGTGTTCCTTCTCAGCAGCAGGTAAGCAGACTGAGGCCAGGGCAGGAGGCCTTACGGGATTGCATGGCCCCTCAAACCACAGGGCCCCCTTACCCTTTGGGTAAGGGCCAGCACATTATGAGGGGGAAGGGAATCACTTCTTGGGGGAAGCTGGGCAAGTTGCTCCCTTAGACAGCATTCCATATCTCCCCTATGCCTCCTCCAGGTGCCAGCCATGGTGAGGGACATTCACAAGAGACTCGTGTCCCATGTCACTCTGGATGCTAGTTTGCACATTAACATTCTGAACCTGGCTGAAGAACACCCTTTTGACACGGTGCTGACCCTCCTGCACTGTGCACCAACGTGTGACAGGTACAGAGCACAACTGCCTTGAGAGCTCAAGGCTCACCAGTCTTAAGAGCCCATCGCCCTGTAGAGCCTGTCCAGTGGGGTCTGCCAGACAGATGGACAGCTCCAGGACCCTCAGGGCCCGTCTGTTTCCTGAGCCTGCTGCCATGCTCTGCCCCTCAGGGCACTGGGGCTCGGTCACCCAGCCCCACGCAGCTGCATAGGGCATGGTACTTTGGCTGAGATCCCTTTGACACAGACCTCTGGTCCCACAGAGCTGCAGCCATAATATGGAGAACCATAGGAACACGGGGACCAGTGGTTGAGAAGGTCCTTCCAACACTAGTGTGTGTGATGCAAAACTGGCCGCTGAAGATGTCTGCTTCCGGTGGGGACAACAAGGCCATCTTTGCCCTGGCGGTGAGTTTCTGGAACAGGCCTTTGCTTGCCCACAAGTTGCTTCTCCAGCAGCTCTCCATCCCCTCCACACCCAGCAGCTCCCTGCCTCAGGTGCTGGGCTGAAAGCCTGGCTAGGGGCAAACTCAGGGCCAACAGGCTTGGTGCTCTCCCTGTGTCTCCCCTTGGGCCCTGCAGCATGGACACCTTGGCTTGGCACTCAGTGCTGTCTTGGGGTGGTTTGTCTTTTGCAGGCAACTGTGGTGCTGTGGGTGATTGCCCAGGTTCCTGAGTGCCACAATGCAATAGTCCATCATTCTGCCTGCCTGTTTGTGGCTCTGCTCTTCCAAGTTTTTGTCACCACACAGAAGATGCCAGAGGATGTTGAGAACTTCTGGAGAGCCTGCCAGGAGGAACACCACCTTTCCATGAAGCCCAACAGGTCTCGGTCATCCTGTCCTTCCCATGCCCTTGTGGCCAGGGCCAGTGCTCCCGGGTGTGACCTGCCCTTTGCTCTGTACACAGGTTTGTTGCGCAGGCCATGAAAGCTCTGCTCTGCCAACTGTGGCGTGATGATAAATTGGTGGCTCTGGAGAGCAAGCGGGTCTGGGACGCCCTGCTGTGCGCTGACACTCACCACTATGCAGTCGGTCTGCTGGCCAGGTGAGACCCCCTTCTCCCCGCCGCCGCCAGCGTTTGTGCCCTGTGCCCAGAGTGCCCCACGCAGTCCCCGTGCTTGTGGGCAAGAGGGCCTTGTCACCAAGGGGCGACCAAGCAGACCGGAATAGGCTGGGAGAGGAAGGTGCCCAGGAGCAGCTGCCTCCCAAAGCACCCACGCCCCCTTGCAGGGTGCCGGAGAAAGATCACACGTCTGGGAGCCAGTCCTGGCAGAGGTTTGCCTCCCGGGCTCAGGGCTTTGCTGCCTTTTTCCCCCTGCCAGGGAGATGCGCCGTAGCTCGACCCGCTTGTGTACCCCGATCACAATCTGCCTGCTCAAGCTGCTCATCAGGGAGCAGCCCTGCTGGGATCTGCCTGCCCTGGCGCTCCTGGTGGAGGTGAGCCTGACGGCCAGCGCTGCCTGGCTGAGCTGCCTGCCAGCTCTCTGCCCTCTCGTAGCTGCAGCTGCCTGGGACGCTGCCCACGCCTGCTGCTGCTGCCTGGGCCCGGCCCTGTGCGCTTCTGGGCTCCTGCCGGCCGGCTCCCCTGGCACTGCCCTGTGCCTTTCAGGTCCTCGACTGCCTGGACTTGAACATATGTGCTCGCAGGATGCTGACAATCATGTCAAAGCACCTGCAGAGTGAATGCAGGGAGAAGTGCCACCTAGCACTCAGAGGCCTCGTGGTGCTCAGCAAGTATCCCTTGATGGTGAGAAGGGGGCAGTGCCTGAAGCCCTGCTGGCAGCGTGGGGCTGGGGACTGCAGACCCTTGGGCTTGTCTGGGCTTTGGGAGCTATGGCAGTTGTTCCAATCTCTCCTGCCTCCCAGTTCAGCTGCCTGAGTGCTTCAGAACAGGCCTTTGGCTTCTAGGCCCTGTGGGAGCAGGGTGGTGTTGCAGTGATGGGGCAGTCTTGGTGTTGCAACCATTCACAGTTTCATTTCACAGCCTTGTGTTCCACACAGGCTGAAAGCATATGCAACCTGTCTCCAAAGCTGCTGGAGCTCCTGAGAGATGGAGACAGAGAGATGGTCAGGATGACCCTCTCTGTGTTCATGAACGTGCTCCAGGACAAAGACATCCTGGTATCTGCAAGATGTAGCACCACTGCCCCGAAGCTGGCTGAGGCACTCGTTCCACTCTTTGAAAATGTAAGGTGCTGTGATCCAGCCACAAGCACTGACTGGATGCTGCCCTGAAACTTTGTGCCTCTGTGGACTTTGGGCCTTTGCCCAGGTGGGCCTGGCAAAGTTGGTATTGAGGTCTCATTTTCTTTGCCACCAGGTCAACAGCCATGTGCAACTGCTCTCCATTCACCTGTTTCGAAAGGTGATGGAGCTAGTAGTGAAAAAGGGAAAAAAGCTCCTGAAGACAATTGTGAGCCAGAGCTTATTCCCACTTTTAATCTGCTTGCATGATGAGAACCAGTGTGTGGCAGAGGTGAGGACTCAGGGGCTGCTCGTGTCCCTCTGGGAAGGGGCTCAGCTGCCTCCCACCCTGGCAGCTCGTGGGCTCCAGCCTCTCCCTGACCTTGGCACAAGGGCATGGGTGCCCTGTGCCCTGGTACCACCTCTGGCTCTCTACTGCTCTGCAGGCTGCTTTCCAAACACTGCTTTGTGCAGCCCGATACCTGAAGAGGAGGGATCTTGAGCAGCTGCTGAAGAAGGAGCAAGCATCAAAGTTCAATGATTGTCTGGTAAGGGGAGCCTGGAAGCCCCAGCCGCAGCCTGGAGAAGCCCCCTGGCCACGGTGCTCAGTGTGTGGGGCTGGCAGCTGTGCCCCTGCGCAGCGCCGCACCCAGGGGCACCAGCCTGCGCCCCACACACTGCTCTTTTCCCTGGGCCACGCAGGCTCTTGCGTAGGCTCATCTGGCCCTGAGCCAGGTGGTGATGGAGCCCCGGCCCAGCCGGGCTGCAGGGCAGCACCGCGGCTCCCCGGGCAGTACCTGGTCCTCTGCCCCCTCCAGAACCCGGCACCAGCGGCGGCCGCCCACGCCTCAGGGCTGCCCGGGGCAGGGGAGGCCAGTGCTCAGCACAGGGAGCACCCGGCCAAGGGGCAGAGCCCGCGCCAAGCCTTTCCTCTGTGCCCTCTCTGCAGCTGACAGAGGACGTGAGCCCCGCACCCGAGCACCTGCACCAGGCCCTGCCCTTCCTGCGCAGCACACGGAAGCTCCTGCGACGGTCGGCGATGAGGTTCATAGGTGAGCCACGAGCCTTGGGTCTCTTCCCTGCCATCCTGGGCTCGGCTCCATCGCCAGCGCTGCCCTGACAGCGGGAGCCGAGCCCGGGCCGCTGCAGCCCCGCCAGCCCTCGGCGCTGCCGCCGCCCTCCCGCAGCCGTGCCCTCGGGCGGCAGCGTGCGGCAGGAGCCCGGCAGGAGCCCTGGCGGGGCAGGAGGGCGTGCGGCCGCAGGGCTGCCAGCGCCCGTGTCGGGCATCCGTGCCGCCTGGCGCCGCCACGGGCTCTGTCTTGCCAGTGATCTTCGGCGGAAAATGACGAGTCAGCAGGAAGAGCTCCAGCTCATCCGTGAGGGTGAGTGGGGGCAGCAGGGTGTCAGTAGGGGCTGGCGGGGGATCTACAATCCCTGACCCAGCTGCTGAGTGTTCTGCTCCCTGTGCGGATGAGGGGTGGCATGGGCAGAGCTCACAGAAATTTCAGGGACCCATGTGGGAGCTGCGGCCAGCATCTTCCGTCTGAACCCATTGCCTCCTGCTCTCTTTGGGCCATGGCGAGAGCCATGGGATGCGTGGGATGGCCCTGGCAGGAGGGTCTCCTTGGGTCCCCACAGATCCTGGCTCTGGCCATGGCTCTGTTCCTTTCTCTTTGAATCCTTCAGGCACCCAGGAAAGACGACAGCCCATCCTGCTCCAACCTGCATATTCAAGCTCAGTTTTGCCAAGGAGCTGCAGAACTGAGGTCATCTTCCAAATTTAGAGAACCAATGTCCCTAGAAGAGGACCATGAGAGACACAGAAGGGGACACCTCCCCACCTCACCGTGCCACTGCAACTCCAGGCTTAGCTGATGCTGATCCCTGTCTCTGGCTCTCAGACCTTGCCCATCCACTTTCTTTCCTCCCAGCCTACTCCACCGCTATGCTTCCGTTTAATAAACAGTTTGGCTTCTTCACTTTACCTGGGTCTTTGTGGAGACAAAGCGGCACAAAACCTGAAGTGTGAGACACACAGGCCCTTGCTTGTCTTCTGTGCTGTGTTTTGTGCAGTGACACAGAGGAACAGGCTGGAGAGTCCCTGCTGCTTCAGTTGCACAGCACCATGGGGTTGAAGGTCATGCTGAGCATGCTCAGGGTACCCTGGGGTTTGGAGGAGCAAGCTTGAGGATGCTCTGAAGGCAGCTGTGAGGGATTCCACAGCATGCATCTATGGAGGGCAGAGGAGCTTGGAAGTTTTAACAGAACTTCTTGAAAGCACAGCAGTGCTCCATTCTTGAATATAAACAGGCAAAATGGGCCAAGATATTTTAAAAAGCTTGTTTATTTAAAAGGTCTGTTTATTAAAAAGCAAGACAACTGAGGATGAGACTTCAGGGTAACTCTGGGGCATTTGCAGGGTGTTTCCTTGGACATGGGTTCCCCAGAAAGACATGAGGTGCTAGGCACCTGGAGGTTTTAAAGTCTCCTAAAGGTACAGGGTTGGTGTGCTTTCAATCCACTGGTTGAATGGTCCTTTTCCTGGTTGCTGGTTAGTCCATAAGCTGATGTACTCCTGGCCAGTCATTCTGGAATTCTGAGGCTTCTGGAATTCTGAGGCTGGCTAGTCTTCCAATCATAATACGTATTAATGTTATCATCTCATTGGGTAACTTTCTAGAAAGTTCCCTCACTCAGATCTCACTACCATCCTATAGTGGGCACACATACATACTACAGTACATTTGACTCATAACTTAATTTCTTCATAACTTATTACATAAATTAGGAATAACATTCTATTACATTAATTACCAATTCAGAAAAAAAATTACACCATTAAAAAAATTACATCATTAACAATTCATAAACCTGCCTACAAAAGCCTACTTTATTTATAACACCTGCACAGGGACAGGAAAAGAGAAGAAGCAGAGACCATCGTAGCCCAAAAGTGAGCTTTGCATGTGCCTAAAAGGAAAAGAGGCAGCAGCAGCAGCGCAATGGCTAGGACTTGGAGGCATGACCATGCCAGTGTAGGGAGCACTGTCAGACAGTAAAATGACTTTGGCTGTGGTTCTGGACGTTCTGTATTTCAGGGTCCCCATAACTGAGGCAGCCCCTGCCTCAGGCCCAGTCAGAAACCCAACCAAGTGAGACCAGAGGGAGGAGACCCTTCCCACCTCTCTTGGGCAGGGCTGCAGAACAGCCACTGCATCTTCCTGCCCCTCTGTTTGGGGTGTGCTGAGCCCAGAGCCGGCCAGCTTGTGTCCTGTGGAGAGTTTTATTAATAGTTGGTTAGCTGAGAAAGGCCATGCTGACATAATGCCGCTGGTTAAGCTAAGAGAGGGAAATCAGCAGTCAGCATGCTGAAAGAAGATGTCAGCAATTAGCAATCAGTGGCCTTGCTGCAACATGAGGAAAGGGAGATTAGTCCTGAATATCTCCTAAGAATATGTAGAAAGTATCAAAAGTAGGACCATAGGAATGTAAAAGTAGGTGTAGCTGCTGATATGTAACTAACCAATCCTGAGCTCAACTTTTGCAATATGCATGAAGTTCATTACGAACCGTATTTAACCCGCCGTACTGATCAATAAAATTGGGCCTGTGATGATCAATTGATGTCCTGGTCTCCTTCCTTCGACAGTGTCCTGCTGTCCCAGGAGCGTTCTGGGCGGGCAGGAGAAGTGCTGCGTGCGCGGCGGTGCGTCCTGGAAGGGGCTCACCAGAGCCTCCTGCGGGAGCAGGGCTCCGCTCCCGCAGAAGGACTCAGTGCCTTCCATTGCTCACAAAAAGTCTCCTGTTCTTGTGGCAGGAGCCCTTGAGATCAGAGTGCAGGACGTGCTGTCCTGTAGCCTGGTTTTGCTGCCCTGAGCGCAGGCGGGAGCTCAGGCACGTGCAGAGGCACGGGCAGCTCGTGTTTGGAGGGGCCAGGGGCTGCGCGCCCGAAGCGACGCGTGGAAAGAGATCGGGGCAAGGAAGATGAGCTCCAGCTGGAGTGCCTGCGCTGCAAGGAGCACAAGCAATTCAGCCTTGCCAGGGTTTCTTAAGGGTGGGTTGGTGTTCCCCAGGAAATGTACACATTTGTGGAAGTGCCCTTGGAAGAGAGGCGCTTGATTCCCAAGGAAACTGCTTCCCCAGGAGCCCCCAGTGAGGTAGGTGCAGCTGTCTCCCTTTGACTCCCTGTGTTTCCTTCAGTCCTTGAGGCCCCTTGCACTTGGCAGAGGGGCAGGGCAAGCATGTGAAGAGCAGCTTTGACATCTGCCTGGGCCTCCAGAGACCAAGCCAAGCACCTGCGGCAGGGTTTGTTGCCCATCTTTGAGCACAGGTCTGAGCCGGATCCTGTTTGTCCAGCCGAGTGCCACAAAGCTCTCTTGGGGAGCTGTGAATTCAAAGGCCTTGATGCACACATTGATGCCACCTCCCCTCTCTGGTGTGTTTTAACTCTTGGCAAGATGCGTTTGCCCCGTGCTTGCTGGAAGCTGCTCAGCTCCAGAGCCAGCAGCGAGCTGGGCTGTGCTGGCCGGGCACCGTGCAGAGTCCTTCCCTGAGCACTTGGCTGGGCTTGGTGTGTCCCGGGCTGTCTTAGACACTTGGGGAATGGAATCCTTCCAATCAGAGGCATTTTGGGCAGGGTGGGGGTGGCCCCAGAGCACTTGGCAGCGTTTCCAAGGGACCTTGCTGACACGACGCAGCACGGTGACCTTGGAACGGCATGGAACAGGACCCTTTGTGACACGTGGTGACATGGGTGCTGGTGGTGAAGAGGCAACGCCACAGTGCTCTGTGCACGTGACGGGACAGGACGCGCCAGAGCTGTGCTGTGAGGAGCCCCACACAGGCAGCTCTTTCGTCGCTGGCCCACGCTTTTCCAAAGCGTTAGTCCTGCGGCTGGCCTTGCCGCCAGACTGCGGGACTTCCTGACTCGGAGCTTTCCCAAGGTACCTGCCGTCCCTGTGGCCAGTGCCCTCGTGGCCAGGCCATAGGACTCAGTGCCTTCCATTGCTCACAAGGAGTCTCCTGTTCTTGTGGCAGGAGCCCTTGAGATCAGAGTGCATGACGTGCTGTCCTGTAGCCTTCCTGAGGCTTCTCTGTCGCAGGCACCTGCAGGGCGCTTGCTGATTCAGACCCTTTGCCCAGGCATCGGCACAAAGGTGTCAGCAAGCAGGATGGCAGGCAGAGTGCGCAGCCTCCTCAAGGTGCTTCGGGAGAAGAAAAAGAAAGGCCCTGCAGCCTCCCCAGCACAGCAGCCTGCAGAGCCAGAGCAGTTGCAGCCACTGCAGGATGGTGAGTGGCAGAGCCAGGCCGCAGGACTGGTGCCTGCGGCCAGCCTGGCCCCATCACGTCCCTGCCCCTGTGGATGTGCCCGCAGACAGGACAGAAGAGGGGCTGGGGCTGCCCCATGCTGGCCATGCTGTGTCCCCTGGCCACCCGGGGGCTGGCCCTGCCTGGGCAGTGAAGGGCTGGGGGGCCGTGTTCTCTGGCCTCTCCCGCAGCCCCTCAGCTCTGGCTGCACTCGCTCTTTGCCAGGTGCGGGCAAGGATGGGACACCAGAGCAGGACCCCACTGGCGGATGCTTCCACGGGGCAGCGCAGGTACCTGCGGCCATCCCCACCTGGGCTGGGCCTGCTGGCACTGCTCGGCCTGGCGCCGCGCTTGGAGCAGGCCACGGAACGTCCCTCTCTTCCCGCCCTTCCTTCTGCTGCAGATACTGCGGAGGTTGCTGCGTCTTCGGCGCAGAAACACCAGCGCCACAGCAACCCAGGCCACGGCCGAGCTGCGGGCAGAGCCTGATGTCAGCTCAGCCTCCCCTCAGCGTGCAGCAGACTCTGTCAGCGCAATGGCTGAGAGCAGGCCAGAGGCTGTCATGGCCCTGAGTGAGGACGCAAGGACGCTAAGCACGTGGGCACTCTCCAAGACCAACACCAGGCCCACTTGCAACGCGGTTCCTGCTCCCAGGAGGATTTCTTTTCCCACTCAGGATTTCTTTTCTTCCCAGCAGCAGGTAAGCAGCCTGGGGCCAGGGCTGAAGGCCTCCCAGGATCGTGTGGCCCCTCAAGCCACGTCTGCTGAGCCCCCCCAGCCATTGAGGCTAGCAGAGTGGGGTGGGAAGGCAAGCACTTCTTGGGGGAAGCTGGGCAAGTTGCTCCCTTGCACAGCACTCCAGACATTCCCCACGCCTCCTCTAGGTGCCAGCCATGGTGAGGGACATTCACCAGACACTTATGTCCCGTCTCACTGTGGATGCTGGGCTGCGATGGGCCACTGTGAGCCTGGCCCAAGAGCACCCTGCTAATGTGGTGATGAGCCTCCTGCGCTGTGCCCCAACCTGTGACAGGTACAGAGCACAACTGCCTCGAGAGCTCGGTGCTCAGCAGCCCCTAGGGCCCCTCCCACTGTCCAGCCTGTCCAGTGGAGTCTGCCAGACAGGCGGACAGCTCCAGGACCCTGGGGCCCCTCTGCTGCCATGCTCCCCCACTGCCCCTCAGGGCACCGGGGCTCTGTTCCCCGGCCCCACGCAGCCGCACGGGGCACGGTCCTGACGCGCAGCTCTGGTCCCACAGGGCTGCTGCACTGATGTGGAGAACCATCGGCTCCTCGGGATCCGCAGTGCAGAGGGTGCTTCCAGCACTCCTGTCTGTGATGGAGGACAGGCCACTGTACAGCATGTTCTTCTACAGTGGGGATAACGAGGCCATCTTTGCCCTGGCTGTGAGTTTCTGGAACTGGCCTTTGCTCACCCTCCAGGTCACCTCTCCAGCAGCTCTCCATGCCCTCTCCCTGTCCTGCAGCTCCCTGTTCCCTCAGGCACTGGGCCAAAAGCTGAGCTAGGGGCAGGCTCAGGGGCAGCAGGCTGGCTGTTCCCACTGCATCTCCCCTCGAGCCCTGCAACATGGACACCAGGGCACTGACTGCTGCCTCGGGGCGCTTTCTCCTTTGCAGGCAACTGTGGTGCTGTGGAAGACTGTCCACATGCCCGAGTGGCACGAGGCACTAGTCCCTTATTCCGCCCGCCTGCTTGTGGCTCTGCTCTTCCAAGTTTTTGACACCACAGAGCAGATGCCAGAAGAAGCTGAGCGCTTCTGGAGAGCTTGCCGGGAGGAACACCGCCTTCCCACGAAGCCCAACAGGTCTCAGTCGCCCTGTCCTTCCCATGCCCTTGTGGCCAGGGCCAGTGCTCCCAGTGTGACCTGCCCTTTGCTCTGTACACAGGTTTGCAGCACAGGCCATGAAAGCTCTGCTCTGCCTCCTGGACTTTCAGAAGCACCTGGTGGCTCTGGAGCGCAAGCGGGTCTGGGACACCCTGCTCTGTGCTGACACCCGGCACTATGCAGTCGGTCTGCTGGCCAGGTGACACCCCCTTCCCCCCGCGCTGCCAGCGTTTGTGCCCTGAGCCCAGAGTGCCCCACGCAGTCCCCGTGCTTGTGGGAAGAGAGGGCCTTCTCACCGAGGGGCGACCAAGTAGACTGGAATAGGCTGGGAAAGGAGGGTGCCCAGGAGCAGCTGCCTCCCAAAGCACCCACGCCCCCTTGCAGGCCGCTGGAGAAATATCACACCTCTGGGAGCCAGTCCTGGCAGAGGTTTGCCTCCCTGGCTCAGGGCTTTGCTGCCTTTTTCCCCCTGCCAGGGAGATGCGCCGTAGCTCGACCGGCTTGTGTTCCCACATCGCCTTGCACCTGCTCAACCTGCTCATTGGGAAGCAGCTCTGCTGGGATCTGCCTGCCCTGGCCTTCTTTGTGGAGGTGAGCCTGATGGCCAGCGCTGCCTGGCTGAGCTGCCTGCCAGCTCTCTGCCCTCTCGCAGCTGCAGCTGCCTGGGACGCTGCCCGTGCCTGCTGCTGCTGCCTGGGCCCGGCCCTGTGCGCTTCTGGGCTCCTGCCGGCCGGCTCCCCTGGCACTGCCCTGTGCCTTTCAGGTCCTCGAGTGTCTGGACTTGACCAAGCACGGTCCCAGTGCGCTGTCGGTCGTGTCCAGGCACCTGCCGAGCGAGTGCAGGGACAGGCTGCGCCTGGAGCTCAGAGGCCTCGTGGTGCTCAGCAAGGAGCCCTCGCTGGTGAGAAGGGGCGGTGGCTGAAGCCACGCTGACAGCGCGAGGCTGGGCAACGCAGACCTTTGGCCTTGGCTGGCCTTTGGCAGCAGAGGCAGCTGCTCCCAGCTCTCCTGCCTCCCACTTCAGCTGCCCGAGTGCCCCAAGCAGCTGTTGGTGCTGTGGCTGTCCTCGGCTTCACAGCACGGCCTGCTCTTGCACACAGGGCGGAGGAATACGCGGCCTCTATCAACACCTGCTGGAGCAGCTGGCGGATCCTGACGCAGAGATGGTCGGCATGATCCTCTCTGTGCTCACACATATGCTCCAGGAGAAAGACCTCAAGATACCCAGCGTCACCGCCCTGAAGCTGGCTGAGCCACTCCTGCCACACTTTGAGAATGTAAGGCTCTGTGCCCCCAGCCACGGGCACTGGACGCTGCCCAGAAATGTTGTGCCTTGTGCACTTTTGTGCCTCTGCCCTGATGGGCCTGGAGGAGTTGGTGCTGAGGTCTTTTCCTTTCCTCCAGGACAACAGCCACGTGCAGCTGCTCTCCATTCAACTCTTCTGCAAAGTGATGGAGCTGGTAGTGGAAGAGGGGGAAGAGCCTCTCACGAGAATTGTTAGTCGGAGCCTGCTCCCTCTCTTCTTGCGCTGGCACGATGAGAACCAGAGTGTGGCAAAGGTCAGGTTTTGTGGGACGCTGCTGCATCCCTGGCTGCCTCCTGGCCTGGCAGCTGGCAGGCTCCAGCCTTCCCTGGCCTTGGCACAGGGATGCGGGTCCTGTGCCCTGGGCTCGGGTGCCACCTGCGGCTCTCTGCTTCTCTCCAGGCCTCTTTCCAAGCCCTGCTCTGTGCGGCCCGCTTCCAGAGGAGGAGGGACCTGGAGGAGCTGCTGACCAAGGAGCAGCGCATGAAGTTCGCCGAGCGCCTGGTAAGGACAGCCCGGGAGCCGCAGCCGCGGGCTGCAGAAGCCCCCTGCCCCCCGTGCTGGGGCTGGCAGCTGTGCCCCTGCCCGGCGCCACAGCCGGGCCCGCCAGCCTGTGCCCCACACGCCGCTCTCTGCCCTGGGCCGTGCGGGCCGGCTCGGCCGCTGCTGGGCGCAGGGAGCGCCGGGCCGAGGGGCAGAGCCCACGCCAAGCCTTCCCCGTCGGTGCTCCCTGCAGCTGCTGGAGGACCAGAGCCGAACGGCCGAGCACCTGCGCTGGGCCCTGCCCTTCCTGCAGAGCCCACAGAAGCGCCTGCGACAGGCGGCCGTCAGGTTGATTGGTGAGCCAGCAGCCCCGCGCCCCTCCCTGCCCCCGGCCCGGCTGCTGCCCCGGCTACAGCGGGAGCCGTGCCCGGGCCGCTGCAGCCCCGCCAGCCCTCGGCGCTGCCGCCGCCCTCCCGCAGCCGTGCCCTCGGGCGGCAGCGTGCGGCAGGGGCCCCGCAGGAGCCCTGGCGGGGCAGGAGGGCGTGCGGCCGCAGGGTTGCCAGCGCCCGTGTCGGGCATCCGTGCCGCCTGGCGCCGCCACGGGCTCTGTCTTGCCAGGGGTTGCCGGAGTGCTCACGATGGGGCAGAAGGAGGAGCTCCAGGTCCTCAGTCAGGGTGAGTGGGGGCAGCCGCGCGGCTGCCAGCAGGGGCCGCCGGGGGCAGCTGCAAATCCCGGCTGCGGAGCTGCAGTCCCTGCCCGGGCTGCCGAGGGCTCTGCTCCCTGTGCGAACGGACGAGGGGCGGTGGGGGCAGAGCCCGGAGAGCTTTCAGGCACACGTCGGGGAGCCGAGGCCAGCACCTCCCGGCCCAAGCCCTTGTCTCCGCCTCCCTTCTGGCCATAGAAGGAGCCGGCTGCGATGGCCCTGGCAGGAGTGTTTCCCTGGATTCGCGCAATCCGGCATCTACCCGTGGCTCTCTGTGCTTCTTTTCTCCAGTCCTTGAAGCCCTGAGGGAATTCGAGTGCCCCTCCTTCATCAACCAATTTATCCAGCGGAAGTTCGAGGCAAGAGCTGCCGAACTTCGTCTGCAGGATCGGAAGAACCCGAGTCCTTCGGCAACCCCGAGTTCCCAATGCAGATGAGACCACCTGCAGAGCACAGGGGACCAACTGGAACTCCAGGCACAGCTCTTGCTGGTTACAGCTGAGCCTGTGGGAAGCTCCGGGAGCTCCTGTCATCTCCCTCCCTGATGGCAGCTCCCTCCCTCCCTGCTTCCCTCCCTCTCTCCAGTCCCCAGGCCCTGCCCATCCCCTTTTTTGCCTCCCAGTTCACCCCTTTGCTTCGCCTTCCCTTAATAAACAGTTTGGCTTTGTCACTTTACCCACGTGTCCGTGGAGCTGAAGCGGCACAAATCCTGAGCCCGGGACACGCGGGGCCCTGCTGCCGTTCTCTTCCCAGCTGTGTTCTGTGCACGGGCAGAGAGGAACAAGGGCAGCTCAGGCTGCAAAGGTCCCCGTGCTGCCGCTTCAGTTGCACAGCACCATGGAGTTGAAGGTCATGCTGAGCATGCAGAAGGGAACAAGGACCCTGGGTTGAAGAAGAGCTAGCTTGAGGATGCTCTGAAGGCAGCTGTGAGGGATTCCATAGCATGCATCTATGGAGGGCAGAGGAGCTTGCAATGCTGGAAGTTTTTCCCAGAGAGCTTCCTGAAAGCACAGCAATGCTCCATCCCTTCACAGGGACAGGAAGAGGGCAGAAGCAGAGACCGTCGTGGCTTAACAGTGAGCTTTGCGTGTGCCTAAAAGCAGCAGGGAGTGGCTGAGCCTCAGAGGTGTGACCGTCCCAGTGGCTGCAGCGCTGTCAGGCAGTGCCTGCAGGCTCAGTGTGGTTCTGGCAGCTCTGGTCTCCCCACAAGTGAGGAATGGCAGCCCCTGCCTCAGGCCCAGTCAGAAACCCAACCAAGTGAGACCAGAGGGAGGAGACCCTTCCCACCTCTCTTGGGCAGGGCTGCAGAACAGCCACTGCATCTTCCTGCCCCTCTGTTTGGGGTGTGCTGAGCCCAGAGCCGGCCAGCTTGTGTCCTGTGGAGAGTTTTATTAATAGTTGGTTAGCTGAGAAAGGCCATGCTGACATAATGCCGCTGGTTAAGCTAAGAGAGGGAAATCAGCAGTCAGCATGCTGAAAGAAGATGTCAGCAATTAGCAATCAGTGGCCTTGCTGCAACATGAGGAAAGGGAGATTAGTCCTGAATATCTCCTAAGAATATGTAGAAAGTATCAAAAGTAGGACCATAGGAATGTAAAAGTAGGTGTAGCTGCTGATATGTAACTAACCAATCCTGAGCTCAACTTTTGCAATATGCATGAAGTTCATTACGAACCGTATTTAACCCGCCGTACTGATCAATAAAATTGGGCCTGTGATGATCAATTGATGTCCTGGTCTCCTTCCTTCAACAGTGTCCTGCTGTCCCAGGAGCGTTCTGGGCGGGCAGGAGAAGTGCTGCGTGCGCGGCGGTGCGTCCTGGAAGGGGCTCACCAGAGCCTCCTGCGGGAGCAGGGCTCCGCTCCCGCAGAAGGACTCAGTGCCTTCCATTGCTCACAAAAAGTCTCCTGTTCTTGTGGCAGGAGCCCTTGAGATCAGAGTGCAGGACGTGCTGTCCTGTAGCCTGGTTTTGCTGCCCTGAGCGCAGGCGGGAGCTCAGGCACGTGCAGAGGCACGGGCAGCTCGTGTTTGGAGGGGCCAGGGGCTGCGCGCCCGAAGCGACGCGTGGAAAGAGATCGGGGCAAGGAAGATGAGCTCCAGCTGGAGTGCCTGCGCTGCAAGGAGCACAAGCAATTCAGCCTTGCCAGGGTTTCTTAAGGGTGGGTTGGTGTTCCCCAGGAAATGTACACATTTGTGGAAGTGCCCTTGGAAGAGAGGCGCTTGATTCCCAAGGAAACTGCTTCCCCAGGAGCCCCCAGTGAGGTAGGTGCAGCTGTCTCCCTTTGACTCCCTGTGTTTCCTTCAGTCCTTGAGGCCCCTTGCACTTGGCAGAGGGGCAGGGCAAGCATGTGAAGAGCAGCTTTGACATCTGCCTGGGCCTCCAGAGACCAAGCCAAGCACCTGCGGCAGGGTTTGTTGCCCATCTTTGAGCACAGGTCTGAGCCGGATCCTGTTTGTCCAGCCGAGTGCCACAAAGCTCTCTTGGGGAGCTGTGAATTCAAAGGCCTTGATGCACACATTGATGCCACCTCCCCTCTCTGGTGTGTTTTAACTCTTGGCAAGATGCGTTTGCCCCGTGCTTGCTGGAAGCTGCTCAGCTCCAGAGCCAGCAGCGAGCTGGGCTGTGCTGGCCGGGCACCGTGCAGAGTCCTTCCCTGAGCACTTGGCTGGGCTTGGTGTGTCCCGGGCTGTCTTAGACACTTGGGGAATGGAATCCTTCCAATCAGAGGCATTTTGGGCAGGGTGGGGGTGGCCCCAGAGCACTTGGCAGCGTTTCCAAGGGACCTTGCTGACACGACGCAGCACGGTGACCTTGGAACGGCATGGAACAGGACCCTTTGTGACACGTGGTGACATGGGTGCTGGTGGTGAAGAGGCAACGCCACAGTGCTCTGTGCACGTGACGGGACAGGACGCGCCAGAGCTGTGCTGTGAGGAGCCCCACACAGGCAGCTCTTTCGTCGCTGGCCCACGCTTTTCCAAAGCGTTAGTCCTGCGGCTGGCCTTGCCGCCAGACTGCGGGACTTCCTGACTCGGAGCTTTCCCAAGGTACCTGCCATCCCTGTGGCCAGTGCCCTCGTGGCCAGGCCATAGGACTCAGTGCCTTCCATTGCTCACAAGGAGTCTCCTGTTCTTGTGGCAGGAGCCCTTGAGATCAGAGTGCATGACGTGCTGTCCTGTAGCCTTCCTGAGGCTTCTCTGTCGCAGGCACCTGCAGGGCGCTTGCTGATTCAGACCCTTTGCCCAGGCATCGGCACAAAGGTGTCAGCAAGCAGGATGGCAGGCAGAGTGCGCAGCCTCCTCAAGGTGCTTCGGGAGAAGAAAAAGAAAGGCCCTGCAGCCTCCCCAGCACAGCAGCCTGCAGAGCCAGAGCAGTTGCAGCCACTGCAGGATGGTGAGTGGCAGAGCCAGGCCGCAGGACTGGTGCCTGCGGCCAGCCTGGCCCCATCACGTCCCTGCCCCTGTGGATGTGCCCGCAGACAGGACAGAAGAGGGGCTGGGGCTGCCCCATGCTGGCCATGCTGTGTCCCCTGGCCACCCGGGGGCTGTCCCTGCCTGGGCAGTGAAGGGCTGGGCCGTGTTCTCTGGCCTCTCCCGCAGCCCCTCAGCTCTGGCTGCACTCGCTCTTTGCCAGGTGCGGGCAAGGATGGGACACCAGAGCAGGACCCCACTGGCGGATGCTTCCACGGGGCAGCGCAGGTACCTGCGGCCATCCCCACCTGGGCTGGGCCTGCTGGCACTGCTCGGCCTGGCGCCGCGCTTGGAGCAGGCCACGGAACGTCCCTCTCTTCCCGCCCTTCCTTCTGCTGCAGATACTGTGGAGGTTGCTGCGTCTTCGGCGCAGAAACACCAGCGCCACAGCAACCCAGGCCACGGCCGAGCTGCGGGCAGAGCCTGATGTCAGCTCAGCCTCCCCTCAGCGTGCAGCAGACTCTGTCAGCGCAATGGCTGAGAGCAGGCCAGAGGCTGTCACGGCCCTGAGTGAGGACGCAAGGACGCAAAGCACGTGGGCACTCTCCAAGACCAACACCAGGCCCACTTGCAACGCGGTTCCTGCTCCCAGGAGGATTTCTTTTCCCACTCAGGATTTCTTTTCTTCCCAGCAGCAGGTAAGCAGCCTGGGGCCAGGGCTGAAGGCCTCCCAGGATCGTGTGGCCCCTCAAGCCACGTCTGCTGAGCCCCCCCAGCCATTGAGGCTAGCAGAGTGGGGTGGGAAGGCAAGCACTTCTTGGGGGAAGCTGGGCAAGTTGCTCCCTTGCACAGCACTCCAGACATTCCCCACGCCTCCTCTAGGTGCCAGCCATGGTGAGGGACATTCACCAGACACTTATGTCCCGTCTCACTGTGGACGCTGGGCTGCGATGGGCCACTGTGAGCCTGGCCCAAGAGCACCCTGCTAATGTGGTGATGAGCCTCCTGCGCTGTGCCCCAACCTGTGACAGGTACAGAGCACAACTGCCTCGAGAGCTCGGTGCTCAGCAGCCCCTAGGGCCCCTCCCACTGTCCAGCCTGTCCAGTGGAGTCTGCCAGACAGGCGGACAGCTCCAGGACCCTGGGGCCCCTCTGCTGCCATGCTCCCCCACTGCCCCTCAGGGCACCGGGGCTCTGTTCCCCGGCCCCACGCAGCCGCACGGGGCACGGTCCTGACGCGCAGCTCTGGTCCCACAGGGCTGCTGCACTGATGTGGAGAACCATCGGCTCCTCGGGATCCGCAGTGCAGAGGGTGCTTCCAGCACTCCTGTCTGTGATGGAGGACAGGCCACTGTACAGCATGTTCTTCTACAGTGGGGATAACGAGGCCATCTTTGCCCTGGCTGTGAGTTTCTGGAACTGGCCTTTGCTCACCCTCCAGGTCACCTCTCCAGCAGCTCTCCATGCCCTCTCCCTGTCCTGCAGCTCCCTGTTCCCTCAGGCACTGGGCCAAAAGCTGAGCTAGGGGCAGGCTCAGGGGCAGCAGGCTGGCTGTTCCCACTGCATCTCCCCTCGAGCCCTGCAACATGGACACCAGGGCACTGACTGCTGCCTCGGGGCGCTTTCTCCTTTGCAGGCAACTGTGGTGCTGTGGAAGACTGTCCACATGCCCGAGTGGCACGAGGCACTAGTCCCTTATTCCGCCCGCCTGCTTGTGGCTCTGCTCTTCCAAGTTTTTGACACCACAGAGCAGATGCCAGAAGAAGCTGAGCGCTTCTGGAGAGCTTGCCGGGAGGAACACCGCCTTCCCACGAAGCCCAACAGGTCTCAGTCGCCCTGTCCTTCCCATGCCCTTGTGGCCAGGGCCAGTGCTCCCAGTGTGACCTGCCCTTTGCTCTGTACACAGGTTTGCAGCACAGGCCGTGAAAGCTCTGCTCTGCCTCCTGGACTTTCAGAAGCACCTGGTGGCTCTGGAGCGCAAGCGGGTCTGGGACACCCTGCTCTGTGCTGACACCCGGCACTATGCAGTCGGTCTGCTGGCCAGGTGACACCCCCTTCCCCCCGCGCTGCCAGCGTTTGTGCCCTGAGCCCAGAGTGCCCCACGCAGTCCCCGTGCTTGTGGGAAGAGAGGGCCTTCTCACCGAGGGGCGACCAAGTAGACTGGAATAGGCTGGGAAAGGAGGGTGCCCAGGAGCAGCTGCCTCCCAAAGCAACCACGCCCCCTTGCAGGCCGCTGGAGAAATATCACACCTCTGGGAGCCAGTCCTGGCAGAGGTTTGCCTCCCTGGCTCAGGGCTTTGCTGCCTTTTTCCCCCTGCCAGGGAGATGCGCCGTAGCTCGACCGGCTTGTGTTCCCACATCGCCTTGCACCTGCTCAACCTGCTCATTGGGAAGCAGCTCTGCTGGGATCTGCCTGCCCTGGCCTTCTTTGTGGAGGTGAGCCTGATGGCCAGCGCTGCCTGGCTGAGCTGCCTGCCAGCTCTCTGCCCTCTCGCAGCTGCAGCTGCCTGGGACGCTGCCCGTGCCTGCTGCTGCTGCCTGGGCCCGGCCCTGTGCGCTTCTGGGCTCCTGCCGGCCGGCTCCCCTGGCACTGCCCTGTGCCTTTCAGGTCCTCGAGTGTCTGGACTTGACCAAGCACGGTCCCAGTGCGCTGTCGGTTGTGTCCAGGCACCTGCCGAGCGAGTGCAGGGACAGGCTGCGCCTGGAGCTCAGAGGCCTCGTGGTGCTCAGCAAGGAGCCCTCGCTGGTGAGAAGGGGCGGTGGCTGAAGCCACGCTGACAGCGCGAGGCTGGGCAACGCAGACCTTTGGCCTTGGCTGGCCTTTGGCAGCAGAGGCAGCTGCTCCCAGCTCTCCTGCCTCCCACTTCAGCTGCCCGAGTGCCCCAAGCAGCTGTTGGTGCTGTGGCTGTCCTCGGCTTCACAGCACGGCCTGCTCTTGCACACAGGGCGGAGGAATACGCGGCCTCTATCAACACCTGCTGGAGCAGCTGGCGGATCCTGACGCAGAGATGGTCGGCATGATCCTCTCTGTGCTCACACATATGCTCCAGGAGAAAGACCTCAAGATACCCAGCGTCACCGCCCTGAAGCTGGCTGAGCCACTCCTGCCACACTTTGAGAATGTAAGGCTCTGTGCCCCCAGCCACGGGCACTGGACGCTGCCCAGAAATGTTGTGCCTTGTGCACTTTTGTGCCTCTGCCCTGATGGGCCTGGAGGAGTTGGTGCTGAGGTCTTTTCCTTTCCTCCAGGACAACAGCCACGTGCAGCTGCTCTCCATTCAACTCTTCTGCAAAGTGATGGAGCTGGTAGTGGAAGAGGGGGAAGAGCCTCTCACGAGAATTGTTAGTCGGAGCCTGCTCCCTCTCTTCTTGCGCTGGCACGATGAGAACCAGAGTGTGGCAAAGGTCAGGTTTTGTGGGACGCTGCTGCATCCCTGGCTGCCTCCTGGCCTGGCAGCTGGCAGGCTCCAGCCTTCCCTGGCCTTGGCACAGGGATGCGGGTCCTGTGCCCTGGGCTCGGGTGCCACCTGCGGCTCTCTGCTTCTCTCCAGGCCTCTTTCCAAGCCCTGCTCTGTGCGGCCCGCTTCCAGAGGAGGAGGGACCTGGAGGAGCTGCTGACCAAGGAGCAGCGCATGAAGTTCGCCGAGCGCCTGGTAAGGACAGCCCGGGAGCCGCAGCCGCGGGCTGCAGAAGCCCCCTGCCCCCCGTGCTGGGGCTGGCAGCTGTGCCCCTGCCCGGCGCCACAGCCGGGCCCGCCAGCCTGTGCCCCACACGCCGCTCTCTGCCCTGGGCCGTGCGGGCCGGCTCGGCCGCTGCTGGGCGCAGGGAGCGCCGGGCCGAGGGGCAGAGCCCACGCCAAGCCTTCCCCGTCGGTGCTCCCTGCAGCTGCTGGAGGACCAGAGCCGAACGGCCGAGCACCTGCGCTGGGCCCTGCCCTTCCTGCAGAGCCCACAGAAGCGCCTGCGACAGGCGGCCGTCAGGTTGATTGGTGAGCCAGCAGCCCCGCGCCCCTCCCTGCCCCCGGCCCGGCTGCTGCCCCGGCTACAGCGGGAGCCGTGCCCGGGCCGCTGCAGCCCCGCCAGCCCTCGGCGCTGCCGCCGCCCTCCCGCAGCCGTGCCCTCGGGCGGCAGCGTGCGGCAGGGGCCCCGCAGGAGCCCTGGCGGGGCAGGAGGGCGTGCGGCCGCAGGGTTGCCAGCGCCCGTGTCGGGCATCCGTGCCGCCTGGCGCCGCCACGGGCTCTGTCTTGCCAGGGGTTGCCGGAGTGCTCACGATGGGGCAGAAGGAGGAGCTCCAGGTCCTCAGTCAGGGTGAGTGGGGGCAGCCGCGCGGCTGCCAGCAGGGGCCGCCGGGGGCAGCTGCAAATCCCGGCTGCGGAGCTGCAGTCCCTGCCCGAGCTGCCGAGGGCTCTGCTCCCTGTGCGAACGGACGAGGGGCGGTGGGGGCAGAGCCCGGAGAGCTTTCAGGCACACGTCGGGGAGCCGAGGCCAGCACCTCCCGGCCCAAGCCCTTGTCTCCGCCTCCCTTCTGGCCATAGAAGGAGCCGGCTGCGATGGCCCTGGCAGGAGTGTTTCCCTGGATTCGCGCAATCCGGCATCTACCCGTGGCTCTCTGTGCTTCTTTTCTCCAGTCCTTGAAGCCCTGAGGGAATTCGAGTGCCCCTCCTTCATCAACCAATTTATCCAGCGGAAGTTCGAGGCAAGAGCTGCCGAACTTCGTCTGCAGGATCGGAAGAACCCGAGTCCTTCGGCAACCCCGAGTTCCCAATGCAGATGAGACCACCTGCAGAGCACAGGGGACCAACTGGAACTCCAGGCACAGCTCTTGCTGGTTACAGCTGAGCCTGTGGGAAGCTCCGGGAGCTCCTGTCATCTCCCTCCCTGATGGCAGCTCCCTCCCTCCCTGCTTCCCTCCCTCTCTCCAGTCCCCAGGCCCTGCCCATCCCCTTTTTTGCCTCCCAGTTCACCCCTTTGCTTCGCCTTCCCTTAATAAACAGTTTGGCTTTGTCACTTTACCCACGTGTCCGTGGAGCTGAAGCGGCACAAATCCTGAGCCCGGGGACACGCGGGGCCCTGCTGCCGTTCTCTTCCCAGCTGTGTTCTGTGCACGGGCAGAGAGGAACAAGGGCAGCTCAGGCTGCAAAGGTCCCCGTGCTGCCGCTTCTGTTGCACAGCACCATGGAGTTGAAGGTCATGCTGAGCATGCAGAAGGGAACAAGGACCCTGGGTTGAAGAAGAGCTAGCTTGAGGATGCTCTGAAGGCAGCTGTGAGGGATTCCATAGCATGCATCTATGGAGGGCAGAGGAGCTTGCAATGCTGGAAGTTTTTCCCAGAGAGCTTCCTGAAAGCACAGCAATGCTCCATCCCTTCACAGGGACAGGAAGAGGGCAGAAGCAGAGACCGTCGTGGCTTAACAGTGAGCTTTGCGTGTGCCTAAAAGCAGCAGGGAGTGGCTGAGCCTCAGAGGTGTGACCGTCCCAGTGGCTGCAGCGCTGTCAGGCAGTGCCTGCAGGCTCAGTGTGGTTCTGGCAGCTCTGGTCTCCCCACAAGTGAGGAATGGCAGCCCTGCCTCAGGCCCAGTCAGAAACCCAACCAAGTGAGACCAGAGGGAGGAGACCCTTCCCACCTCTCTTGGGCAGGGCTGCAGAACAGCCACTGCATCTTCCTGCCCCTCTGTTTGGGGTGTGCTGAGCCCAGAGCCGGCCAGCTTGTGTCCTGTGGAGAGTTTTATTAATAGTTGGTTAGCTGAGAAAGGCCATGCTGACATAATGCCGCTGGTTAAGCTAAGAGAGGGAAGTCAGCAGTCAGCATGCTGAAAGAAGATGTCAGCAATTAGCAATCAGTGGCCTTGCTGCAACATGAGGAAAGGGAGATTAGTCCTGAATATCTCCTAAGAATATGTAGAAAGTATCAAAAGTAGGACCATAGGAATGTAAAAGTAGGTGTAGCTGCTGATATGTAACTAACCAATCCTGAGCTCAACTTTTGCAATATGTATGAAGTTCATTACGAACCGTATTTAACCCGCCGTACTGATCAATAAAATTGGGCCTGTGATGATCAATTGATGTCCTGGTCTCCTTCCTTCGACAGTGTCCTGCTGTCCCAGGAGCGTTCTGGGCGGGCAGGAGAAGTGCTGCGTGCGCGGCGGTGCGTCCTGGAAGGGGCTCACCAGAGCCTCCTGCGGGAGCAGGGCTCCGCTCCCGCAGAAGGACTCAGTGCCTTCCATTGCTCACAAAAAGTCTCCTGTTCTTGTGGCAGGAGCCCTTGAGATCAGAGTGCAGGACGTGCTGTCCTGTAGCCTGGTTTTGCTGCCCTGAGCGCAGGCGGGAGCTCAGGCACGTGCAGAGGCAGTGGGCAGCTCGTGTTTGGAGGGGCCAGGGGCTGCGCGCCCAAAGCGACGCGTGGAAAGAGATCGGGGCAAGGAAGATGAGCTCCAGCTGGAGTGCCTGCGCTGCAAGGAGCACAAGCAATTCAGCCTTGCCAGGGTTTCTTAAGGGTGGGTTGGTGTTCCCCAGGAAATGTACACATTTGTGGAAGTGCCCTTGGAAGAGAGGCGCTTGATTCCCAAGGAAACTGCTTCCCCAGGAGCCCCCAGTGAGGTAGGTGCAGCTGTCTCCCTTTGACTCCCTGTGTTTCCTTCAGTCCTTGAGGCCCCTTGCACTTGGCAGAGGGGCAGGGCAAGCATGTGAGGAGCAGCTTTGACATCTGCCTGGGCCTGCAGAGACCAAGCCAAGCACCTGCGGCAGGGTTTGTTGCCCATCTTTGAGCACAGGTCTGAGCCGGATCCTGTTTGTCCAGCCGAGTGCCACAAAGCTCTCTTGGGGAGCTGTGAATTCAAAGGCCTTGATGCACACATTGATGCCACCTCCCCTCTCTGGTGTGTTTTAACTCTTGGCAAGATGCGTTTGCCCCGTGCTTGCTGGAAGCTGCTCAGCTCCAGAGCCAGCAGCGAGCTGGGCTGTGCTGGCCGGGCACCGTGCAGAGTCCTTCCCTGAGCACTTGGCTGGGCTTGGTGTGTCCCGGGCTGTCTTAGACACTTGGGGAATGGAATCCTTCCAATCAGAGGCATTTTGGGCAGGGTGGGGGTGGCCCCAGAGCACTTGGCAGCGTTTCCAAGGGACCTTGCTGACACGACGCAGCACGGTGACCTTGGAACGGCATGGAACAGGACCCTTTGTGACACGTGGTGACATGGGTGCTGGTGGTGAAGAGGCAACGCCACAGTGCTCTGTGCACGTGACGGGACAGGACGCGCCAGAGCTGTGCTGTGAGGAGCCCCACACAGGCAGCTCTTTCGTCGCTGGCCCACGCTTTTCCAAAGCGTTAGTCCTGCGGCTGGCCTTGCCGCCAGACTGCGGGACTTCCTGACTCGGAGCTTTCCCAAGGTACATGCCGTCCCTGTGGCCAGTGCCCTCGTGGCCAGGCCATAGGACTCAGTGCCTTCCATTGCTCACAAGGAGTCTCCTGTTCTTGTGGCAGGAGCCCTTGAGATCAGAGTGCATGACGTGCTGTCCTGTAGCCTTCCTGAGGCTTCTCTGTCGCAGGCACCTGCAGGGCGCTTGCTGATTCAGACCCTTTGCCCAGGCATCGGCACAAAGGTGTCAGCAAGCAGGATGGCAGGCAGAGTGCGCAGCCTCCTCAAGGTGCTTCGGGAGAAGAAAAAGAAAGGCCCTGCAGCCTCCCCAGCACAGCAGCCTGCAGAGCCAGAGCAGTTGCAGCCACTGCAGGATGGTGAGTGGCAGAGCCAGGCCACAGGACTGGTGCCTGCGGCCAGCCTGGCCCCATCACGTCCCTGCCCCTGTGGATGTGCCCGCAGACAGGACAGAAGAGGGGCTGGGGCTGCCCCATGCTGGCCATGCTGTGTCCCCTGGCCACCCGGGGGCTGGCCCTGCCTGGGCAGTGAAGGGCTGGGGGGCCGTGTTCTCTGGCCTCTCCCGCAGCCCCTCAGCTCTGGCTGCACTCGCTCTTTGCCAGGTGCGGGCAAGGATGGGACACCAGAGCAGGACCCCACTGGCGGATGCTTCCACGGGGCAGCGCAGGTACCTGCGGCCATCCCCACCTGGGCTGGGCCTGCTGGCACTGCTCGGCCTGGCGCCGCGCTTGGAGCAGGCCACGGAACGTCCCTCTCTTCCCGCCCTTCCTTCTGCTGCAGATACTGCGGAGGTTGCTGCGTCTTCGGCGCAGAAACACCAGCGCCACAGCAACCCAGGCCACGGCCGAGCTGCGGGCAGAGCCTGATGTCAGCTCAGCCTCCCCTCAGCGTGCAGCAGACTCTGTCAGCGCAATGGCTGAGAGCAGGCCAGAGGCTGTCACGGCCCTGAGTGAGGATGCAAGGACGCAAGCACGTGGGCACTCTCCAAGACCAACACCAGGCCCACTTGCAACGCGGTTCCTGCTCCCAGGAGGATTTCTTTTCCCACTCAGGATTTCTTTTCTTCCCAGCAGCAGGTAAGCAGCCTGGGGCCAGGGCTGAAGGCCTCCCAGGATCGTGTGGCCCCTCAAGCCACGTCTGCTGAGCCCCCCCAGCCATTGAGGCTAGCAGAGTGGGGTGGGAAGGCAAGCACTTCTTGGGGGAAGCTGGGCAAGTTGCTCCCTTGCACAGCACTCCAGACATTCCCCACGCCTCCTCTAGGTGCCAGCCATGGTGAGGGACATTCACCAGACACTTATGTCCCGTCTCACTGTGGACGCTGGGCTGCGATGGGCCACTGTGAGCCTGGCCCAAGAGCACCCTGCTAATGTGGTGATGAGCCTCCTGCGCTGTGCCCCAACCTGTGACAGGTACAGAGCACAACTGCCTCGAGGACTCGGTGCTCAGCAGCCCCTAGGGCCCCTCCCACTGTCCAGCCTGTCCAGTGGAGTCTGCCAGACAGGCGGACAGCTCCAGGACCCTAGGGCCCCTCTGCTGCCATGCTCCCCCACTGCCCCTCAGGGCACCGGGGCTCTGTTCCCCGGCCCCACGCAGCCGCACGGGGCACGGTCCTG
>NW_026992888.1:0-27210 GCF_028769735.1 Zonotrichia leucophrys gambelii
CCCCAAATTCGGCCAAACCCGTTCCAAACCTCCCCCCCCCCCCAAATTCGGCCAAACCGGCCCCAATCTGGCCCCAAACCCGCCCCAAAACCGCCCCAAATTCGTCCAAATTCGCTCCAAACCCGCCCCAAACCCGCCCCGAACCCTCCCAAAATCTCCCAAACCCGCCCCATTCTGTAACGGGGCCAAAATTCCGCGGGGAGGGAAAAGGGGCGGGGATCGGGAAGTGCCGAAATTCGGAGGGAAGGAGAAGGGGCCGGGATCGGGGCGGGTTTGGGGTGGATTTGGCCGAATTTGGGGCAGGTTTGGGCGGGTTCGGAGCGGATTTAGGGGGGGTTTGGGGCGGGATTGAGCGGGTTTGGGTTTGGGGCGGGTTCGGGAGATTTTGGGAGGGTTTGGGGCGGGTTTGGGAGATTTTGGGCGGGTTTGGAGCGGGTTGGGGCCAGATTTTGAGACATGTTTGGGCAAGATTTGGGGTGGGTTTGGGGCCAGATTTGGGGCGGGTTTGGGGCCAGATTTGGGGCGGGTTTGGCCGAATTTGGGGTGAATTTGGGGAGGGTTTGGGCAGGATGTGGGGCGGATTTGGGGCCAGATTTGGGGCGGGTTTGGCCGAATTCAGGGTGGATTTGGGGCGGGATTTGGGCCAGGTTTGGGGCGGGTTTGACTGAATTTGGGGCGGGTTTGAGAGATTTTGGGAGGGTTTGGGCGGGTTTGGGTCGGGTTTGGGAGATTTTGGGCAGATTTGGGGTGGGTTTGGGCCCGGTTTGGGGCAGATTTAGGGCGAGTTTGGCCGAATTTGGGGCGGGGTTTGGGCAGGGTGTGGGGTGGGTTTAAGTCATGTTTGGGGCCAGATTTGGGCAGGGTGTGGGGCAGGTTTGGGCAGGTTTTGGGGCGGGTTTGGGGCAGAATCGAAAGTGAAGATATCCCGGGGAATCGCCGAGTGTGCGGGAAACGGGAACGGAGGATCCGAACCAGGAGGAAGAGCCCGGAGTGGAGGAGAAGGTTCTGGAACCAGGGAAATCCCGGAGCTGAGGAGATTTGGGAGCTGAGGAAATCCAGAGCCAGGATGGGGTCGAACAGCAGCTGCTTTGTGGAGATCAAGATCTGCAACAACACCCAGAACATCACCCTGAAGGACCCCAGGTGAGGCTTTGGGGGGACCCTTGGAGTCATCTCCAGGTGGGATCTCCATCCCATGGAGGGATCAACTCCTCAGGGGTTGTTCCACCCCATTCTGGTCCCACCAGCATCTCCCACTGATCCCACCACCTTTCTCCTCCCAGGATCTACTTTGGCCATGGCCACTGCTCCGAGAGCCTCCAGCCAGAGCTGTTCCCTGGCTGCAGTGACACCTGCAGCTTCTGGGGTGACTCAGAAAGTGGGGGCGTGTCGGGGGTCCTGGTCTACGAGGCCGACTCCTTCACCTTGGCCATCCACTTCTCCAACCCCATCGACTACTACAAACACTCCCTGGAGCTGGGCCTGGAGCTGTCCCCACGTAAGGCCCACCTGGGTGACCTGGAGGCCACCTACACCCGCATGGCCACGGGAATCTACTCCAACTCCTGCCAGGACATCAAATTTTCCCGTGTCACTTTGGCCGGGAGCCACGAGACCACCTGGCTGAGCCACGGCCCCATCAAGGTGACGGCCACCATGGCCTCTGACACGGGCTCCAAATTCAAGGTGGTGCTGGAGGAAGGGAAGGGATTGTGGGAGAAAGCCGAGAGAGAGAAACCCCAGGATTTCAAGAGAGACGGGTCCAAGAGAAGTGAGAAGAAGACAGATCCAATAGAGACCCTGTAGAACCATATTCAGGGCGTCATGGACAGCCCTGGAAGCGCTTGAATGGCCTGAGAATCCTGCAGACATCAAGAGAACCCCCAGTCACGTCTAGAACCCCACATGCACCTCTAGAACCCCATAGGCACCTCTAGGACCCCATAGGTTTCTCTAAAACCACTAAAGAACCTCTAGAAGCACATAGGCACAGCCAGAACCCCGCAGGCACCTCTAGAACACCTCAAAGACCTGAGGAACCTTCAGCAGAACCTCGTGGGCACCAGGAGAACCTCGGAGGAACCACCAGGAGCTTCTGGACACCGCTGGACCCTCATGGACACCCCGGGGTTGGGGTGTCCCACCAACTTCCACTTTGGGTCCCACCCAGACCTCCCTCGCTCCATTTTTGCTTTGCTCAATAAAATGGGAATTTTTTCCACTTTTGAGTCACAGAGTTAAAAAATCTGGGATTTGGGGTCTGGGGACGTTTGGGATTTGGGGGGAATTTGGGGTCTGGAGGGGGAAGAGAAGGTTGGGGAGGGTCTGGGATTTGGGGGATGTTTGAGAACGGGGGTGCCTTGGAACTGGGGGGGATCTGGGAATGGGGAGTGTGGGATTGCAGCGGGGACAGGGAGGGAACTGGGCCGGAGAAGATCTCACATTTTCCTTCCTTTTCCCCTCACGTTTTCCCCTTTTCCCCTTCACATTTCCCCCCATTTCCCCCTCACATTTCCCATTTTTCCCCTTCACATTTCCTGCTCTTTTCTCCCTCACGTTTCCCGCCCTTTTCCCCTCACATTTCCTCACTTTCCCCCTCACATTTCCCTCCCATTTCTCCCCTCACATTTATCTCCCTTTTCCCCTCACATTTCCTGCCCTTTTTCCCTGTCATATTTCTCACTGCTTTTCCCCTCACATTTTCTGCCCTTTTTCTTCTCATACTTCTTGCCTTTTCCCCTCATGTTTGCCCCTGTTTTCCCCCTCACATTTCCCTCCCTTTTTCCCCCTCACATGTCTCACATTTTCCCCTCACATTTTCTGGCCTTTGTCCTCTCACACTTCCTACCTTTTCCCCTCAAATTTCCTGGCATTTTTACTCATATTTTCCTCCCTTTTCCTCTCACATTTTCCTGCTCTTTTCTCCCCTCACGTTTCCCGCCCTTTTCCCCTCACATTTTCTGCCCTTTTCCCCTCACATTTTCTGCCCTTTTTCCCCTCACACTTCTGCCTTTTTCCCACTCTTTTCCTCCTCAGACTTTCCACACTTTCCCCCTCACATTTTTTGCATTTTCCCATCTTTCCCCCATCCCTCCCCATTTCCCCCTCACGTTTCTCTCCCTTTCCCCCCTCACGTTTCCTGCCATTTTCTCCCCTCACATTTCCCGCTCTTTCCCCCTCACATTTCTCATTTTCCCCTCACATTTCCTGCCATTTTTCCTCTCACACTTCCTGCCTTTTCCCCTCACATTTCTTGTCTTTTTTATTCACGTTTCCCCCCCTTTCTCCCCTCACATTTCCCTCCATTTTCCCCTCACGTTTCCCGCCCTTTTCTCCCCTCACGTTTCCCTCCATTTTCCCCTCACGTTTCCCTCCATTTTCCCCTCACGTTTCCCGCCCTTTTCTCCCCTCACGTTTCCCGCCCTTTTCCCCTCACATTTCCCGCCCTTTTCCCCTCACATTTCCTGCCTTTTTTCCCCTCACACTTCTGCCTTTTTCCCACCCTTTTCCTCCTCAGACTTTCCACACTTTCCCCCTCACATTTTTTCCATTTTCCACTCTTTCCCCCATCCCTCCCCATTTCCCCCTCACGTTTCTCTCCCTTTCCCCCCTCATGTTCCCCACCATTTTCCCCCCTCACATTTCCCGCTCTTTTCCCCTCACATTTCTCATTTTCCCCTCACATTTCCCCCCTTTTCCCTCCCTTTTGCCCCCTCACAGACGCTCAGCAGCTCGTTAAGAAGCAGAAATGTCCCTTTAATGACAACACACCCGCACCCCCCAGGTAAGGCCTCAGCGGTGTCCCCCTCCCCAAGACCCCCTTGTGATCCCCCCATCCCTCCAGGAAGGATCCCTCAGGCACCCGATCCCACCCTGGGGTGACCCCAGACCCCCATCAAGGGCTGAATCCCACCCCACAGAGGAACCAGGATCCCCATTAGGGTTCCATTACCCAGGTCTGGTAAGAGAAATAAACCAGCTGCACCAGTTAAACTGGAGAATTAAAGCAGTTATAACTTTTACACAGGATAATTAAATCAATTAAACCAGATTGACAAATTAAACTGGTGCTGGTAGAAAAATAAACCAGTTACACCAGTTACACTGGAGAATTAACCCAGTTATACCCATTGCAATAGGGAATTAAACCAGTTTAAAAGGTTACAGTTACACTGGAGAATTAAACCAGTTACAACAGTGACACCAGTTTAAAAAGTGCTGTTAGAGAAATAAATCAGTTACAGCAGTTCCACTGTAATGAATTCCACGGCCAGGAAGGGGCCGGGGCTTGGGAAGGCTCAGATGAAACTGAAAATTTTCGTTATTGATAAGGAGGAGCCGTTGGCGCCCTGGACCCAAGGGAGCGGCCGGGGAGCGGCAACGGCAGCACCGGGAACAGCGGGAGGAGAGCCCAGAGTGCAGGAGAGGGGTCTGGAAGCAGGGAGAGCCTGAGCTGAGGAGATCCCGGAGCTGAGGAGATTTGGGAGCTGAGGAGATTTGGGAGCTGAGGAGATCCCGGAGCTGAGGAGATCCCAGAGTTGAGGAGATCCCGGAGCTGAGGAGATCCCGGAGCTGAGGAGATCCCAGAGCTGAGGAGATTTGGGAGCTGAGGAGATCCCAGAGCTGAGGAGATTTGGGAGCTGAGGAGATCCTGGAGCTGAGGAGGTATCCCGGAGCTGAGGAGATCCCGGAGCTGAGGAGGTATCCCGGAGCTGAGGAGATCCCGGAGCTGAGGAGATTTGGGAACTGAGGAGATCCCGGACCTGAGGAGATCCCAGAGCTGAGGAGACTTGGGAGCTGAGGAGATCCCGGAGCTGAGTAGATCCTGAACCAGGATGGGGTCATCACTGAGCCGCACTGTGGAGATCCAGATCTCCAACAACACCCAGAACATCACCCTGAAGGAGCCCAGGTGAGGCTTTGGGGGCACTTTGGGGGGACCCCTTGGACTCGTCTCCCGTTGATGTCTCCATCCCATGGAGGGATCAGCTCCTCAGGGGTTGTTCCACCCCATTCTGGTCCCACCAGCATCTCCCACTGATCCCACCCCGTTTCTCCCCCCAGGACCTTCTTTGGCCTTGGCTACTGCTCCAAACCGCCCCTGCCAGCGTTGTTCCCTCGCACCAGTGACACCTGCCACGTCTCAGGTGACATTCTAACTGGGGGCCTGTCAGGGGTCCTGGTCTACGAGTCCGAGTCCTTCACCTTGGCCATCCACTTCTCCAACCCCGTGAGCTACAACACGTTCTCCAGGGAGCTGAGCTTGGAGCTGTCCCCGGGTAAGGCCCACCCGGACAATTTGGGGACCACCTACACCCGCATGTCCAAGGGAATCTACTCCAGCTCTGGCCAGGACATCAAATTTTCCCGCATCATTGTGGGCAAGAACCACAAAACTGTCCAGGTGAGCTATGGCCCCGTCATGATGATGGCCACCATGTCCAGTGAGAGGAGATCCACCCTCAAGGTGGTGCTGGAGGAACAGAGGGGATCGGGGCATGAAGCCGAGGGAGAGGATCCCTGTCCAGGGAGACAGGTCCAGCAGAAGTGAGAACCTGTGGGACCTTCTTCGGGACATCAAGGACAGCCCTGGAAGCTCCTGGATGGCCTGAGAGCCCTGCAGACACCACCAGGAGCCCTTAGGCACCTCCAGAACCCCATAGGCATCTCTAATAACCCATAGAGGCCCATAGAACCCCATAGACACTGCTACACACCTGTAGACACCTCCAGAACCCCTAATGATGCATTTAGAATCCTAAAGACACCTATGAAACCTTGTAGGACCCTCTAGAACCCCATAGGCACCTCTAGAACCCCATAAGAAGTTGTAAAACCCCGCAGACACCTCTAGAACATTGTAGGCACCTCTAGAACCCCTCACAGACCTGAGGAACTTTCAGCAGAACCTCGTGGGCACCAGGAGAACCTCGGAGGAACCACCAGGAGCTTCTGGACACTGCTGGAGCCTCATGGACACCCCGGGGTTGGGGCGTCCCACCAACTTCCACTTTGGGTCCCCCACCCCAGACCTCCCTTGCTCCATTTTTGCTTTGCTCAATAAAATGAGATTTTTTTATACTTTTGAGTCACAGAGTTAAAAAATCTGGGATTTGGGATCTGGGGACGTTTGGGATTTGGGGGGAATTTGGGGTCTGGAGGGGGAAGAGAAGGTTGGGAGGGCCTGGGATTTGGGGGATGTTTGAGAACGGGAGTGCCTTGGAACTGGGGGGGGTCTGGGAATGGGGAGTGTGGGATTGCAGCGGGGACAGGGAGGGAACTGGGCAGGAGAATATCTCACGTTTTCCTCCCTTTTCCCCTCAGGTTTCCCTTTTCCCCTTCATATTTCCCCCCATTTTCCCCTCACATTTCCCATTTTTCCCCTTCACATTTCCTGCTCTTTTTCCCCCTCAGATTTCTCACTTTCCCTCACAACTTCTGCCCTTTTCCCACTCACATTTCTGGCCTTTCCCCTCACATTTCCTGCATTTTCCTTGTTTCTTCCCATTTCCCTCACGTTTCCCTCCTTTGATTCCCTCACGTTCCACCAATTTCTCCCTCACATTTCCCACTCTTTCCCCTCACATTTCTTGTCTTTTTTATTCACGTTTCCTCCCTTTCTCCCTCACGTTTCCTCCATTTTCCCTCACGTTTCCCACTCTTTCTCCCTCACGTTTCCGCCCTTTTCCCCTCACATTTTCTGCCCTTTTTCCTCTCACACTTTCTGCCTTTTTCCACTCCTTTTCCCCTCAGACTTTCCACACTTTCCCCCTCACATTTTCTCAATTTTCTCCTCTTCTCCCATCCCTCCCATTTCCTCCTCACGTTTCTCTCCTTTCCCCTCTCACATTTCCTGCCTTTTTCTCCCCTCACATTTCCCACTCTTTCCCACTCACATTTCTCATTTTCCCCTCACATTTCCTGCCGTTTTTCCTCTCACACTTCCTGCCTTTTCCCCTCACATTTCTTGTCTTTTTTATTCACATTTCCCTCCCTTTCTCCCCTCACGTTTCCCTCCATTTTCCCCTCACGTTTCCCGCCCTTTTCTCCCCTCACGTTTCCTACCCTTTTCCCCTCACATTTTCTGCCCTTTTTCCTCTCACACTTCTGCCTTTTTCCCACTCCTTTTCCCCTCAGACTTTCCACACTTTCCCCCTCACATTTTCTCAATTTTCTCCTCTTCTCCCCATCCCCCCCCATTTCCCCCTCACGTTTCTCTCCCTTTCCCCCCTCATGTTCCCCACCATTTTCTCCCCTCACATTTCCTGCCGTTTTTCCTCTCACACTTCCTGCCTTTTCCCCCTCACATTTCTTGTCATTTTTATTCACGTTTCCGTCCCTTTCTCCCCTCACGTTTCCCTCCATTTTCCCCTCACGTTTCCCGCCCTTTTCTCCCCTCACGTTTCCCGCCCTTTACCCCTCACATTTCCCGCCCTTTTCTCCCCTCACGTTTCCCGCCCTTTTCCCCTCACATTTTCCGCCCTTTATCCCTCACATTTTCTGCCCTTTTTCCTCTCACACTTTCTGCCTTTTTCCCACCCTTTCCCCTTCAGACTTTCCGCACTTTCCCCCTCACATTTTCTCAATTTTCTCCTCTTCTCCCCATCCCTCCCCATTTCCTCCTCACGATTCTCTCCTTTCCCCCTCACGTTTCCCGCCATTTTCTCCCTCACATTTCCACTCTTCCCACTCACATTCTCATTTTCCCCTCACATTTTCTGCCCTTTCTCCTCTCACTCTTCCTGCCTTTCCCCTTCACATTTCTTGTCTTTTTTATTCACGTTTCCGCCCTTTTCTCCCTCACGTTTCCTCATTTCCCTCACGTTCCCTCCATTTTCCCTCACGTTTCCCGCCCTTTTCTCCCTCACGTTTCCCGCCCTTTTCCCTCACATTTTCTGCCCTTTTCCCCTCACATTTTCTGCCCTTTTTCCTCTCACACTTCTGCCTTTTTCCACCCTTTTCCCCTCAGACTTCCACACTTTCCCCTCACATTTTTCCATTTTCCCTCTTTCCCCATCCTCCCCATTTCCCCTCACGTTTCTCTCCCTTTCCCCCTCATCTTCCCACCATTTTCCCCTCACATTTCCCGCTCTTTTCCCTCACATTCCCCATCATTTTCCCCTCACATTTCCCACACTTTCTCTCCCTTTTGCCCCCTCACAGACACTCAGCAGCTCATTAAGAAGCAGAAATGTCCCTTTAATGACAACACACCCGCACCCCCCAGGTAAGGCCTCAGCGGTCTCCCCTCCCCAAGACCCCCTTGTGATCCCCCCATCCCTCCAGGAAGGATCCCTCAGGCACCCGATCCCACCCTGGTGGGACCCCAGACCCCCATTAAGGGCTGAATCCCACCCCAGGAGAGACCCCAGACCCTCATTAGGGGCCAGATACCACCCTGGTGGGACCCCAAACCCCATTAGGGTCCCAATCCTACCCCAGGAGAGACCCCAGACCCCTGTTAGGGGCTGGATCCCACCCTGGGGTGACCCCAGACCCCCATTAGGGTCCCAATCCCACTCCAGGAGAGACCCCAGACCCTTGTTGGGGGCTGGATCCCACCCTGGTGGGACCCCAGACCACCATTAGGGGCTCAATCCTGCCCTATAGAGGGTTCAGACCCCATTCAGGCACCCAATCCCACCCTGGTGGGACCCCAGACCCCCATTAGGGGCTGGATCCCAATTGGGGGTGGTCCCAGACCCCCATGAGGGGCTCAATCCCACCCCAGGAGAAACCCCAGACCCTCATTAGGGGCTCAATCCTGCCCTATAGAGGATCCAGACCCCATTCAGGTACCCGATCCCACCCTGGAGTGACCCCAGACCCCCATTAGGGGCCCAATCCCACCCCAGGAGAGACCCCAGACCCCCATTAGGGGCCAGATCCCACCCTGGGGTGACCCCAGACCCCCATTAGGGGCTCAATCCTGCCCTATAGAGGATCCAGACCCCATTAAGGCACCCAATCCTACCCTGGTGGGACCCCAGACCCCCATTAGGGGCCAGATCCCACCCTGGTGGACCCAGACCACCATTAGGGGCTCAATCCTGCCCTATAGAGGATCCAGACCCAATCCAGGCACCCAATCCCACCTGGTGGACCCAGACCCACATTAGGGGCTGGATCCCAATTGGGGTGGTCCCAGACCCCCATGAGGGGATCAATCCCGCCCCAGGAGAGACCCAGACCCCTGTTAGGGGCTGGATCCAATCTGGGGTGACCCAGACCCCATTAGGGGCTCAATCCCACCCCAGGAGAAACCCCAGACCCTCATTAGGGGCTGGATCCCACCCTGGGGTGACCCCCAGACCCCCATTAGGGTCCCAATCCCACCCCTGAGAGACCCCAGACCCTCATTAGGGGCTCAATCCTGCCCTATAGAGGATCCAGACCCCATCCAGGCACCCAATCCCACCCTGGTGGGACCCCAGACCCCATCAAGGGCTGAATTTCACCCCAGGAGAGACCCCAGACCCCCATTAGGGGCCAGATGCCACCTGGGGTGACCCAGACCCCATGAGGGGCTCAATCCCACCCCAGGAGAGACCCCAGACCCCTTTTAGGGGCTGGATCCCACCCTGGGGTGACCCCAGACCCCCATTAGGGGCTCAATCCCACCCCAGGAGAAACCCCAGACCCTCATTAGGGGCTGGATCCCACCCTGGTGGGACCCCAGACCCCCATTAGGGTCCCAATCCCACTCCAGGAGAGACCCCAGACCCTTGTTAGGGGCTGGATCCCACCCTGGAGAGACCCCAAACCCCATTAGGGGCTCAATCCCACTCCAGGAGAGGACCCCAGACCCCCAGAGAAGCTGGATCCCACCCTGGGGTGGCCCCCAGATCCCCATTAGGGGCTCAATCCTGCCCTGTAGGGGATCCAGACCCCATTCAGGCACCCGATCCCACCCAGGTGGGACCCCAGACCCCCATTAGGGGCTGAATCCCACCCCAGGAGAGACCCCAGACCCCCATTAGGGGCCAGATCCCACCCTGGGGTGACCCCAGACCCCCATTAGGGGCTCAATCCCACCCCAGGAGAGACCCCAGACCCCCATTAGGGGCCAGATCCCACCCTGCTGGGACCCAGACCCCCATTAGGGGCTCAATCCTGCCCTATAGAGGATCCAGACCCCATCCAGGCACCCAATCCCACCCTGGTGGGACCCCAGACCCCCATCAAGGGCTGAATCCCACCCCACAGAGGAACCAGGATTCCCATTAGGCCTCCATTACCCAGGTCTGGTAAGAGAAATAAACCAGCTGCACCAGTTAAACTGGAGAATTAAAGCAGTTACAACTGTTACGCTGGAGAATTAAATCAATTAAACCAAATTAAACTGGTGCTGGCAGAGAAATAAACCAGCTACAAGAGTTAAAGTGGAGAATTAAACCAGCTACAACTTTTAACAGTTACTACATTTAACAACAGTTAAACTGGAGAATTAAACCAGTTATAACTGTTAAAATGGAGAATTGAACCAGTCAGACCAGGCAGAGCAATTAAAGTGGTGCTGGCAGAGAAATAAACCAGCTACGATGGTTAAACTGGAGAATTAAACCAGTTAAACCAGTTAGACCAATTAAACTGGTGCTGGTAGAGAAATTAACCAGCTACAATGGTTAAACTGGAGAATTAAACCAGTTAAACCAGTTAAACCAGTCCAACCAGTTCCCTGCTCCTCACAGCAGCCCAGAGCCATCTCCTGCAGGTACCTGAGCCAGGTGTGTCCCACCTGAACCCCAAGGTTTGGGGACTTCAGGGATTCTCCAAATCCAGGTGAGTTTTGGGTTCCCACCATGGATTCCGTGGCAAGGGAGGGGTTTTGAGAAGGGTGAAAGTGAAAGTTCTCGTTGTTCTCCTTATCAGGTTGATAAGGAGCAGCTGTTGGTGGCTTGGAGGAGATCCAGGAGCTGAGATCTTGGAGATGAGGAGATCCCAGAGTTGAGGAGATCCCGGACCTGAGGAGATCCCGGAGCTGAGGAGATCCAGGAGCTGAGGAGATCCCGGAGCTGAGGAGATCCCAGAGCTGAGGAGATCCTGGAGCTGAGGAGATCCTGGAGCTGAGGAGATCCTGGAGCTGAGAAGATCCCAGAGCTGAGGAGAACCAGGAGCTGAGGAGAACCCGGAGCTGAGGAGATCCCAGAGCTGAGGAGATCCTGGAGCTGAGGAGATCCTGGAGCTGAGGAGATCCAGGAGCTGAGGAGATCCTGAACCAGGATGGGGTCGAGAATCAGCCGTCCTGTGGAGATCCAGGTTACCAACAACACCGAGACCATCATCCTGAGAAACCCCAAGTGAGGATGGGGGGACACCAGAGGGACCCTCGGGGTGCGGAGATGGGGCAGCTCTGGGTGGGATCTTCATGGTGGACTGGGATCATCTCCATGGTTTGGAATAATTTTCAGGGCTTGGGATCATCTCCAGGGGCTGGGATCATCTCCAGGAGTTGGGATCATCTCCAGGGTTGGGATCATCTCCAGGGTCTGGGATCATCTCCAGGGTCTGGGATCATCTCCAGGGTCTGGGATCATCTCCAGGGTTGGGATCATCTCCATGGTTGGGATCATCTCCAGGGTTTGGGATCATCTCCAGGCTCTGGGATCATCTCCAGGCTCTGGGATCATCTCCAGGCTCTGGGATCATCTCCAGGCTCTGGGATCATCTCCAGGGCTTGGGATCATCTCTGGGTGTGGGATCACGTCCATGGTTGGGATCATCTCTGGGTGTGGGATCATCTCCAGGGCTTGGGATCATCTCCATGGTTGGGATCATCTCCAGGGTTTGGGATCATCTCCATGGTTGGGATCATCTCCAGGGCTTGGGATCATCTCCAGGGTCTGGGATCATCTCCATGGTTGGGATCATCTCCAGGGCTTGGGATCATCTCCATGGTTGGGATCATCTCCAGGTCTGGGATCATCTCCATGGGTTGGGATCATCTCCAGGGTTGGGATCATCTCCAGGAGTTGGGATCATCTCCAGGGTCTGGGATCATCTCCATGGTTGGGATCATCTCCAGGGCTGGGATCATCTCCAGGGTTGGGATCATCTCCAGGGTCTGGGATCATCTCCATGGTTGGGATCATCTCCAGGGTCTGGGATCATCTCCAGGGTTGGGATCATCTCCAGGGTCTGGGATCATCTCCATGGTTGGGATCATCTCCAGGGTTGGGATCATCTCCAGGCTCTGGGATCATCTCCATGGTTGGGATCATCTCCAGGGTTTGGGATCATCTCCAGGCTCTGGGATCATCTCCATGGTTGGGATCATCTCCAGGTTTGGGATCATCTCCAGGGTTTGGGATCATCTCCAGGGTTGGGATCATCTCCAGGGTTGGGATCATCTCCAGGCTCTGGGATCATCTCCAGGGTTGGGATCATCTCCATGGTTGGGATCATCTCCAGGCTCTGGGATCATCTCCATGGTTTGGAATCATCTCCAGACTTGGGATCATCTCCATGATTGGGATCATCTCCAGGTTGGGATCATCTCCAGGGTTGGGATCATCTCCAGGGCTGGGATCATCTCCAGGCTCTGGGATCATCTCCAGGGTTGGGATCATCTCCAGAGCTTGGGATCATCTCCAGGGACTGGGATCATCTCCATGGTTGGGATCATCTCCATGGTTGGGATCATCTCCAGGTTTGGGATCATCTCCAGGCTCTGGGATCATCTCCAGGAGTTGGGATCATCTCCAGGGCTGGGACCATCTCCATGGTTGGGATCATCTCCAGGCTCTGGGATCATCTCCAGGGCTGGGATCATCTCCAGGCTTGGGATCATCTCCATGGTTGGGATCATCTCCAGGGCTGGGATCATCTCCAGGGTTGGGATCATCTCCATGGTTGGGATCATCTCCAGGCTCTGGGATCATCTCCAGGGTTTGGGATCATCTCCAGGCTCTGGGATCATCTCCAGGGTTGGGATCATCTCCATGGTTGGGATCACCTCCATGGTCTGGGATCATCTCCAGGGTTGGGATCATCTCCAGGCTCTGGGACCATCTCCACGTCCCATCTCCTCCCTATGTCCCCAGCAGATCCTGGTGCTGGTGGGACCACCTCCACCTTCTCCCCACCTCACCCCACACCTTCTCCTCTCCAGGACCTACTTCTACAGCGGCCGCACCCTCTGTGCCCCCCACGGCCTGGTGCCCCCATGCTCCTCCACCGTCTGCAAGTTCACCAACCGCTGCTTCTTCTGGGGCTGCAACGGCGTCCTGGCCTTCGAGGCCGAGACCTTCACCTTCGCCGTCTTCTTCTCCAACCCCATCGACCGCAACCGCTTCTCGGTGCTCACCGGCCTCGAGCTGTCCCTCGACAAGGTCCACAAGGGCGACCTGCGGTCGGCCTACCGCCGCATGGTGCGGAGCTCGCGGCGCTCCCCGGCCAAGAGCCCGGTGCTGCCGTGCGTGGTGCTCAAGGAGAACCAGCGCAAGGTCCAGCTGAGCCACGGCGCCGTCACGGTGGCCGCCAGCCTGGCCCGCGGCGGCAGCGCCGTCATCAAGGTGGAGGTGATGGAGCGCAGGAACTCGGGCGTGGCCAGCGGCCTGGGGCTCCAGGTGGAGCACGACAGGCCCAGGAGGAAGGAGAACGTGCAGGGGCCTTGCGGGAACCCCAGGAGCTGAAAAGGGGGCTTGGGCTGGGAAAGCTTGAGGAGAAACCCGCCAGGAACCCGTGGGTGAATCTGGAACGCTGCAGGCAGCTCTAGAACCCCGTAAGAACCTCTAGAACCCCATGGAGACCATCTGGAACCCCTGTAGAGATCATCTGGAACCCTGCAGACACTTCTAGACCCCATAGAGACCTAGAACCCCACAGACACCTCTGGAACCCCAAGAACCTCTGGAACCCCATGGAGACCATCTGGGACCCCTGTAGAGATCATCTGGAACCCTGCAGACGCTTCTAGAACCCCACAGAGACCCCCTAGAACCCCATAGACACCCCTAGAATCCCCATAGAGACCCTTAGAACCTCACAGACACCTCTAGAACCCCATGGAGACCATCTGGGACCCATGGAGACCATCTGGGACCCATGGAGACCATCTGGGAACCAGGAGAGATCATCTGGAACCCTGCAGACACTTCTAGAACCTCACAGAGACCCCCCCTAGAACCCTAGACACCTTAGAATCCCCATAAGATATCTGAACCCCATGGAGACCCTTAGAACCCCATAGAGATCCCATAGACATCTCTAGAACCCCATGGAGACCATCTGGAACCCCATGGAGACCATCTGGAACCCTGCAGACACTTCTAGAACCCCACAGAGACCCCCCCCTAGAACCCCATAGACACCTCCAATCCCATAAGACCCTTAGAAACCCACAGACACTCTGGGAACCCCATGGAGACCATCTGGACCCATGGAGACCATCTGAACCGCAGATGCTTCTAGACCCCAGAGACCCTAGAACCCCATAGACACCTCTAGAATCCCCATAGAGACCCTTAGAACCTCAAGACACTCTAGAACCCATGAGACCATCTTGGAACCCCATGGAGACCATCTGGGACCCCTGTAGAGATCATCTGGAACCCTGCAGACGCTTCTAGAACCCCACAGAGACCCTAGAACCCATGGAGACCATCTGGGAAACCCCGCAGACACCTCTAGAATCCCCATAGAGACCCTTAGAACCCCACAGACACCTCTAGAACCCCATGGAGACCATCTGGAACCCCATGGAGACCATCTGGAACCCCGCAGACGCTTCTAGAACCCATAGATACCCATAGACACCTCTAGAACCTCATAGAGACCATCAGGAACCCCATAGACAACTCACAACCCCATAGAGGCCTTAGAACCCATAGAAATCCCATAGACACCTCTAGAACCCCATTCAGACCCCATAGACACCTCCAGAACACCATAGAGACACTTAAGAACCCCATAGAGACCCCCTAGAACCTTGTTGGCACATCTAGAACCCCATAGAGACCCTTAGAACTCCATAGACACCTCTAGAACACCATAGGCACATCCAAAACCTTGTTGGCACATCTAGAACCCTGTAGCCATAACTAGAACCCCACTGTCACCCCCAGAACCCCATAAGCACCTCTAATAACCCATGGAGACCCCTGAGAACCCCACAGACACTTCTAGAACCCCATAAGCACCTGTGGACACCTCCAGAAACCCTTAAACACCTCTAGAACCCTGCAGACACTCCAGAAGATCCTTCAGCAGAACCTCGTGGGCACCAGGAGAACCTCAGGGGAACCACCAGGAGCTTCTGGACACCGCTGGACTCTCCCCAGTTCGGGGTGTCCCACTCCATTTTTGCTTTGCTCAATAAAATGGGAATTTTTTCCACTTTTGAGTCACAGAGTTAAAAAATCTGGGATTTGGGGGGAATTTGGGGGAATTTGGGGTCTGGAGGGGGAAGAAAAGGTTGGGGAGGGGCTGGGATTTGGGGGATGTTTGAGAACGGGGGTGCCTTGGAACTGGGAAGGAGAAGATCTCACGTTTCCCTCCCTTTTTCCCCTTTTCCCCTCACATTTCCTGGATTTTTTACTCATTTTTTCCTCCTTTTTTCTCTCACATTTTCTGCATTTTTTTCCCCTCACACTTCCTGCTTCTTTTCCCCTCTCATTTCCTGGATTTTTTTCCTCATTTTTTCTTCCCTTTTCCCCCTCACATTTCCCCCCTCAGACTTTCTACATTTTCCCCTTCACATTTTCTCCATTTTCTCCTCTTTTCCCCATCCCTCCCTTTTCCCCCCTCATGTTTCCCGCCATTTTCTCCCCTCACATTTCCCGCTCTTTTCCCTTCACATTTCTCACTTTTCCCCTCACAATTTCAGCCCTTTTTCCTCTCACACTTCCTACCTTTCCCCCTCACATTTCCTGGATTTTTACTCATATTTTCCTCCCTTTTCCTCTCACATTTTCCTGCTCTTTTCTCCCCTCACGTTTCCCGCCCTTTTCTCCCCTCATGTTTCCCGCCCTTTTCCCCTCACACTTCCTGCCTTTCCCCCTTACATTTCCTGGATTTTTTTCCTCACGTTTTCCTCTATTTTCTCCCTCACGTTTCCCTCCCTTTTCCCCCCTCACATTTCCCCCCATTTTCCCCTCATTTTTCCCTTTTCTCCCTCACATTTCCCTCCCTTTTCTTCCCTCAGGTTTCCCTCCCTTTCCCCCTCACATTTCTCACTTTTCCCCTCACATTTTCTGCCCTTTTTCCTCTCTCATTTCCTCACTTTTCCCCTCACGTTTCCCTCCCTTTTCTCCCCTCACGTTTCCATTTTCCCCTCATGTTCCTCGCCCTTTTCCCCCTCACATTTTCTGCCCTTTTTTCCCCCTCACATTTCCTGGCTTTTTTTGCGTGTGTGTCCCTCCCTTTTCTCCTCACATTTCCCTCCCTTTTTGCCTCACATTTCCTGCTCTTTTCTCCCCTAATTTTTCCCTTTTCCCCTCACCTTTTCCGCCATTTTCTCCCCTCACCTTTTCCGCCATTTTCTCCCCTCACGTTTCCCGCCATTTTCTCCCCTCACGTTTCCCGCCCTTTTTCTCCCCTCACGTTTTCCGCCATTTTCCCCCCTCACTTTTTTCCCCTTTTCCCCTCACATTTCTCACTTTTCCCCCTCACAATTTCTGTCCTTTTTCCTCTCACACTTCCTAAATTTCCCCTCATGTTTCCTCAATTTTTTCCTTGTGTTTTCCTTCCTTTCTCCCTCACATTTCCCTCCTTTTTCTCCCCTCACGTTTCCCGCCATTTTCCCCCCTCACCTTTTCCACTTTTCCCCTCACATTTTCTGCCCTTTTCCCTCTCTCATTTCCTCACTTTCCCCCTCACATTTCCCTCCCTTTTCTCCCCTCACGTTTCCATTTTCCCCTCACGTTTTCCGCCATTTTCTCCCCTCACGTTTCCCGCCCTTTTTCTCCCCTCACGTTTTCCGCCATTTTCCCCCCTCACCTTTTCCCCTTTTCCCCTCACATTTCTCACTTTTCCCCCTCACAATTTCTGCCCTTTTTCCTCTCACACTTCCTGAATTTCCCCTCATGTTTCCTGGATTTTTTTTCCTTGTGTTTTCCTCCCTTTCTCCCTCACATTTCCCTCCTTTTTGTCCCCTCACGTTTCCCGCCATTTTCTCCCCTCACGTTTCCCGCCATTTTTCCCCCCTCACCTTTTCCACTTTTCCCCTCACATTTTCTGCCCTTTCCCCTTCACATTTCTCATTTTTCCCCCTCACGTTTCCCAATTTTCCCCTCACATTTTCTGCCCTTTTTATTCTTACAATTCCTGCCTTTTCTCCTGTCCATTTCCATTCTCCAGTATAACTGGTATAACTGGTTTATTTCTCTTCCAGAACTGCTTTAACTGGTTTAACTGGTTAAATTATCCAGTATAACTGGTATAACTGGTTTATTTCTCTTCCAGAACTGCTTTAACCAGACTAACCCCAAAATTCCCAATTTTTATTTCCCTCCCAGACCCCAAAATTTCCAATTTTTCCCAAAAAAATCCCAATTTTTGACCACATGGATGAAGTGCAAAAATTCCTTTTATTCAACAAAGCCAAAGAAAAAACAAAAGGGGGGAGGGGCCCAAAAATTGGGATTTTTTAAAGGATTTTTTTTATGAGGAATTTTTTTGAGGATTTTTTTGGGTCTCCCCAAATTTTGGGGGTCTCCCACCTCCATCATTTTGGGGGGTCCTTTTGTGGTTTTTGGGGTGATTTGGGGGGATTTTTTGGGTTTTTTTCAGGAATTTTTTTGGGTTTTTAAATGGGATTTTTTCGGATTTTTTTGGGGGTTTTTTGGGGTTCTCACCCCAAATTTCGGGGTCCCCAGCCGGTTTTGGGGGTCCCCCCTAGATGAGGTCCATCAGGATGTTCTCCTCCATCACCTGAGGGTTCTCAGACCCCTCATTTGAGCGATTTCTGGGGCGAATTTTTGTGATTTTTATGAATTTTTATGGATTTTTTGGGGGTTTTTTGGGGTTCTCACCCCAAATTTCGGGGTCCCCAGCCCATTTTGGGGGTCCCCCCTAGATGAGGTCCATCAGGATGTTCTCCTCCATCACCTGAGGGCTCTCAGACCCCTGATTTGGGTGATTTTTTGGAGTATTTTGAAGGTTTTTTAATGGATTTTTTTCGGATTTTTTTGGGGTTTTTGGGGTTCTCACCCCAAATTTCGGGGTCCCCACGGGGATTTGGGGGTCCCCCCTAGATGAGGTCCATCAGGATGTTCTCCTCCATCACCTGAAGGTTCTCAGACCCCTCATTTGAGCGATTTCTGTGATTTTTGGGGTGATTTTGGGGTATTTTGAGGGATTTTAATGGGATTTTTTTGGGGTTTTTGGGGTTCTCACCCCAAATTTCGGGGTCCCCAGCCCATTTTGGGGGTCCCCCCTAGATGAGGTCCATCAGGATGTTCTCCTCCATCACCTGAGGGCTCTCAGACCCCTGATTTTGGGCGATTTTCATGGATTTTGGGGCATTTTTAAGGTTTTTTAATGGGATTTTTTGGGGGGGTTTTTGGGGGTCTCACCCCAAATTTTGGGGTCCCCACCCGGATTTGGGGGTCCCCTCTAGATGAGGTCCATCAGGATGTTCTCCTCCATCACCTGAGGGCTCTCAGACCCCTGATTTGGGCGATTTTTGTGATTTTTTGAGTATTTTGAAGGTTTTTTAATCGATTTTTTTCGGATTTTTTTTGGGGTTTTTGGGGTTCTCACCCCAAATTTCGGGGTCCCCAGCCCATTTTGGGGGTCCCCCCTAGATGAGGTCCATCAGGATGTTCTCCTCCATCACCTGAGGGTTCTCAGACCCCTGATTTTGGGTGATTTTTGTGATTTTTTGAGTATTTTGAAGGTTTTTTAATGGATTTTTTTCAGATTTTTTGGTGTTTTTTGGGGTTCTCACCCCAAATTTCGGGGTCCCCACGCGGATTTTTGGGGTCCCCCCTAGATGAGGTCCATCAGGATGTTCTCCTCCATCACCTGAGGGTTCTCAGACCCCTGATTTTGGGCGATTTCCATGGTTTTTGGGGCGTTTTTAATGGGATTTTTTCGGGGTTTTTGGGGTTCTCACCCCAAATTTCAGGGTCCCCAGCCCATTTTGGGGGTCCCCTCTAGATGAGGTCCATCAGGATGTCCTCCCCCATCACCTGAAGGTTCTCAGACCCCTCATTTGAGCAATTTCTGTGATTTTTGGGGCGTTTTTAATGGGATTTTTTTGGGGTTCTCACCCCAAATTTCGGGGTCCCCACCCGGATTTGGGGGTCCCCCCTAGATGAGGTCCATCAGGATGTTCTCCTCCATCACCTGAGGGTTCTCAGACCCCTGATTTTGGGCGATTTTCATGGGTTTTGGGGCATTTTTAAGGTTTTTTAATGGGATTTTTTCAGATTTTTTGGGGTTTTTTGGGGTTCTCACCCCAAATTTCGGGGTCCCCAGCCCATTTTGGGGGTCCCCCCTAGAGGAGGTCCATCAGGATGTTCTCCTCCATCACCTGAAGGTTCTCAGACCCCTCATTTGAGCGATTTCTGTGATTTTTGGGGCGTTTTTAATGGGATTTTTTTTGGGTTTTTGGGGTTCTCACCCCAAATTTCGGGGTCCCCAGCCCATTTTGGGGTCCCCCCTAGATGAGGTCCATCAGGATGTCCTCCTCCATCACGCTGGGGGTCTGCACGGGCTGGAGCCCCCCCGGCTGGACGGGACCCCTGGGGCCGGGGGGGGGCAGCAGCATCTGCCCTAAGGGGGGGGGGGAGGGGAGAGAGGGGTCAGGGGGGGACCCCAAAATCACCCCAAATTCCCCTGGGGGTGGATTTTGGGGTCCTCAGGAAAATTTTGGGGTCCCAGGGGTGGGTTTTGGGGGTCCCAGGGTTGGGTTTTGGGGAGGTTTTGGGGTCCCAGGAGTGGTTTTGGAGGGAATTTGGGGTCCCAGGGGTGGTTTTGGGGGTCCCAGTAAAATTTTGGGGTCCCAGGGTTGGGTTTTGGGGGTCCCAGGGTTGGTTTTTGGGGGTCCCAGTAAAATTTTGGGGTCCCAGGGTTGGGTTTTGGGGTCCCAGGGGGAAATTTGGGGTTCCTGGAGTGGTTTTGGGGGTCCCGGTGAAATTTTGGGGTCCCAGGGTTGGGTTTTGGGGAGGTTTTGGGGTCCCAGGGTTGGGTTTTGGGGTCCCAGGGTTGGATTTTGGGGGTCTCAGGGTTGGGTTTTGGGGTTCCAGGTTTGGGTTTTGGGGAATTTTTGGGGTCCCAGGGGGGTTTTGGGGAAATTGGGGGTCCCAGGGTTGGATTTTGGGGATCCCAGGGTTGGATTTTGGGGGTCCCAGGTTTGGATTTTGGGGTCCCAGGGTTGGGTTTTGGGGAGAATTTGGGGTCCCACGGGGAAATTTGGGGTTCCTGGAGTGGATTTTGGGGGTCCCAGGGTTGGATTTTAGGGGTCCCAGTAAAATTTTGGGGTCCCCAATGAAATTTTGGGGTCCCAGGGGTGATTTTGGGGATTTTGGGGTTCCCATCAGATTTTTTGTGATTCCCAACAGATTTATGGTTTGGTTTTTTTTTTTTTTTGGGTGGATTTTTTGGGGTTCCCACCCAATTTTTAGGGTGTATTTTTGTGATTCCCCCCCATATTTTTAGGGTATTTTTAGGGTATTTTTAGGGTATTTTTAGGGTATTTTTGGGGGTATTTTTAGGGTTTTTTTAGGGTTTTTTTGGGGTATTTTTTTTCATGATTCCCACCCAATTTTTAGGGTATTTTTAGGGTATTTTTAGGGTATTTTTAGGGGTTTTTTTGGGTTTTTTGGGGTTTTTCACTCACCTGGGATGGCCGCTCGCGGCGCCCCCATCTGGCCCGGCCAGGGCTGCCCCGGGGGGGGGTGCAGGAGGGGCAATTGCCCCCCCCCGCCCCCCAGGGCCTGGTGGGGAGGGGGCAGCAAAGCCTGGGGGGGCTGGGGGGGGCCCGGGGGGGGCTGCAGGTGATGGAGGGGCTGAGCCGGGGGGGGGACCCCGCCCTGGGGCTGTGGGGGGACAGGGGGGGGGCAGGGGGGCGCCCCAAAAATGGGAAATGCCAGCCCGGACCCCCCCCCATCCCCCAAAATGGGAAATGCCAGCCCGGACCCCCCCCCCCCCCAAAAATGGGAAATGCCAGCCCGGACCCCCCCCCCCCCCCCCAAAATGGGAAATGCCACCCGGACCCCCCCCCCCCCCAAAATGGGAATGCCAGCCGGCCCCGCCCCCAAAATGGGAAATGCCAGCCCGGAACCCCCCCCCCCCCCCAAAAAATGGAAGTTTCCATGCTGAAAATGAAAATTTCTGTCCTAAAAATGAAAATTCCCAGCCCAAAAATGAAAATTTCTGTCCTAAAAATGAAAATTTCTGTCCTAAAAAGGAAAATTCCCATCCCAAAAATGAAAATTCCCAGCCCAGACCCCCCAAAACAAAAAATTCCCATCCTAAAAATGAAAATTCCCAGCCCAAAAATGGGAAATGCCAGCCCGGACCCCCCCCAAAAATGGAAGTTTCCATGCTGAAAATGAAAATTTCTGTCCTAAAAATGAAAATTTCTGTTCTAAAAATGAAAATTCCCAGCCCAAAAATGAAAATTCCCATCCCAGACCCCCCCCAAAAACAAAAATTCCCATCCTAAAAATGAAAATTTCCAGCCAAAAATGAAAATTTCTGTCCTAAAAATGAAAATTCCCAGCCCAAAAATGAAAATTCCCAGCCCAAAAATCAAAATCCCCAGCCCAGAGCCCCCCAAAAATGAAAATTCCTGTCCCAGATTCCCCCTTAAAATCTTCAGTTCCTCCCCCCAGAATTCCTCCAGAAAATCCAAAAAAAAATTCCTCAAAAAATCCCAAAATATTCCTCCCAAAATTCCCCAAATATTCCTCCAAAAATCCCCCAAAAATTAAAAAAAATTCCTCCAAAAATTCCTCAAAAATCCCCAAAAAATTCCTCAAAACAATCCCCCAAAATTTCTCAAAAAAAATCCCAAAAATCCTCCAAAAAATCCCAAAAATTGCTCCAAAAAAAAACCCCAAAAATTCCTCCCAAACCCCTCCAATTTTTAGGGCTCCCCCAAAAAAATTCCAGCCCCAAATTCCTCCAGAAAATCCCCAAAATCCCAATTTTTAGTGCCTCTCAAAATCCCAATTTGTCTCATTCAATAAATTATCTTGTGGGATGGGGGGTCCCTGATTTTTAGGGGGTCAATCTCAAATTTTTGGGATTTTTTGTTTGTTTTTTGGGGTTTTTTGGAGTATTCATTTTGAAATTTTTTTGGAATGTTTGGGGTTTTTTGGGGCTAGTTTTGGAAATTTTTTGGGTCATTTTTGGGATATTTTTGGGGTTTTTTTGAGAATTTCTTGGGGGATTTTTGGGGGGATTAATTTTAATTTTTGGGAATTTTTGGGGGATTTTTTTTTGATTTTTTGGGGTTTTTTTGGGATTTTTTTTCGGGGATTTTTCAGGGATTTTTGGGGGATTTTTTGGGGATTAATTTTAATTTTTTGGGGATTTTTGGGGATTTTTTGGAGGATTAATTTTAATTTTTTGGGGATTTTTGGGGGGTTTTTGGGAGATTTTTTTGACGATTAATTTATTTTTTTGGGAATTTTTTGGGGATTTTTTGGGGGTTTTTTGGAGGAATAATTTTAATTTTTTGGGGATTTTTTGGGGATTTTTTGGAGGAATAATTTTAATTTTTTGGGGTTTTTTTGGGGATTTTTTGGAGGAATAATTTTAATTTTTTGGGGATTTTTTTGGGGTTTTTTGGAGGAATAATTTTAATTTTTGGGGATTTTTTGGGGGTTTTTTGGAGGAATAATTTTAATTTTTTGGGGATTTTTGGGGGGATTAATTTTAATTTTTTGGGGATTTTTTGGGGATTTTTTGGGGTTTTTTTGGAGGAATAATTTTAATTTTTTGGGGATTTTTTGGAGGATTAATTTTAATTTTTTGGGGATTTTTTTGAGGAATAATTTTAATTTTTTGGGGATTTTTTTGGGGTTTTTTGGGGATTTTTTGTGATTTTTTTGGGGGTTCACTCACCGGCTGCTGGCTGAGCAGGAGGCTCCGAAGTTGGGGGTTGGCCCCCGGATTTTGGGGGCGCAGCAGAGCCCCCCCCCCGGCCTGGCTGCCTTGGGTGGGTCCAGCTTGGGGGGCTCCCGGATTTTGGGGGGCTGGGGGGGGTGCAGGGGCCGCAGGGGGGGCTTGGGGGGGCTGTGGTTGTTGTTGTTGTTGTTGTTGTTGTTGTTGTTGTGCTCGGAGTTGTAACTGGAAAAAAAGAAAAAGGAAATGTTGGAAAAATCACCCCAAAAATGAAGATCCCCCCTAAAATGTTTTAGGATCATAAAATGTTAAAAAAACCAGCAAAATTTCATGCAGGATCCTCCTCTAAGCAGCCAAAAAAATACTCAAAACCAGCTAAGAACACCCCAAAATTATCCAGGAGTCCCCAAATCCAACCAGGGTCCCCCCAAAACTGAATCAGGATTCCCTCAAATCACCCCAAAATTCATCCAAGCCCACCCCTGACCCATCCAAAAAAATCCCAAAATCATCCAGGGGTCCCCAAACCCAACCAGGGTCCCCCCAAAATCCCCCAAAATTTATTCAGAATTCCCTCAAATCACCCCAAAATTCATCCAAGCCCACCCCTGACCCATCCAAAAAAATCCCAAAATTATTCAGGAGTCCCCAAATCCAACCAGGGTCCCCCCAAAACTGATTCAGGATTCCCTCAAATCACCCCAAAATTCATCCAAGCCCACCCCCAACCCATCCAAAAAAATCCCAAAATCATCCAGGGGTCCCCAAACCCAACCAGGGTCCCCCCAAAATTGATTCAGGATTCCCTCAAATCACCCCAAAATTCATCCAAGCCCACCCCTGACCCATCCAGGAGCCCTCAAATCCCTCCAGGACCCCCTAAAATGTCCCAAAAACCCCAAAATTCCGAAAAAAATCCCCCAGACCAGGCTCTGCTGTCGCTGCTGCTCCTCCATGATCCCGACCTGCGCCAGGCCTGGGCTCACCTGCGTGAGGGGACAGAGCCGAAATCCATCTCAAATTCCACAAAAACCATCTCAAATTCCAAAAAAAGCATCTCAAATTCCTAAAAAAGCATCTCAAATTCCTCAAAAACCATCCCAAATTCCTCAAAAAACATTTCAAATGGAAACGTGAGGGGAGAAAAAGGGCGGGAAAACGTGAGGGGGAAAAAGGGCGGGAAAACGTGAGGGGGGAAAAAGGGCGGGAAAACGTGAGGGGGAAAAATAAAGGGTGGTAAATGTGAGGAGAAAATGCTAAAAATAATTTTTAAAAGGGGAAAAAAAGGCTGAAAACATAGGAGGAGAAGGAAGGTAGAAAACAGGTAGGGGAAAAAAAAGGAGATGTGAAGAGAAAAAGTGGGAAATGTGAGGGGAGAAAATGGTGGGAAAGCGTGAGGGGAGAAAATGGTGGGAAAGCGTGAGGGGAGAAAATGGGGGGAAGTGTGAGGGGAGAAAAAGGGTAGGAAATATGAGGGGAAAAAGCTGAAAAAAAAAGGAAAAAATGCTGAAAAAGGGCTGAAAACAGGAGGAGAAGGAAGGCAGGAGACAGGTAGGGAAAAAAAAGGAGATGTGAGGGGAAAAAGAGTGGGAAATGTGAGGGGAGAAAATGGTGGGAAAGCGTGAGGGGAGAAAATGGCGGAAAGTGTGAGAGGAGAAAAAGGGTAGGAAATATGAGGGGAAAAAGCTGAAAAAAAAGGAAAAAATGCTGAAAAAAGGGCTGAAAACAGGAGAAGAAGGAAGGCAGGAGACAGGTAGGGAAAAAAGGAGATGTGAAGGGAAAAAGTGGGAAATGTGAAGGGGGAAAAGGTCGGAAGTGTGAGGGGAGAGAAATGGTAGGAAATATGAGGGGAAAAAGCTGAAAAAAAAGGAAAAAAAGGATGAAAAAAGGGCTGAAAACAGGAGGAGAAAGAAGGCAGGAGACAGGTAGGAAAAAAAAGGAGATGTGAGGGGAAAAAGAGTGGGAAATGTGAGGGGGAAAGGGAAACGTGAGGAGGAAAAGGGCGGGAAAACGTGAGGGGGAAAAAAAAGGGTGGTAAATGTGAGGAGAAAAATCTGGGAAAAAAAGGGAAAAATGCTGAAAAAAGGGCTGAAAATATAGGAGGAGAAGGAAGGTAGAAAACAGGTAGGGGGAAAAAAGGAGATGTGAAGAGAAAAAGTGGGAAATGTGAAGGGGAAAAGGTCGGAAATGTGAGGGGAGAAAATGGCGGAAAGTGTGAGGGGAGAAAAAGGGTGGTAAATATGAGGGTAAAAAGCTGAAAAAAAGGAAAAAATGCTGAAAAAAGGGCTGAAAACAGGAGGAGAAAGAAGGCAAGAGACAGGTAGGGAAAAAAAGGAGATGTGAATGGAAAAAGAGTGGGAAATGTGAGGGGAAAAAGGAAACGTGAGGGGGGAAAAGGGCGGGAAAACGTGAGGGGAGAAAAAGGGTGGTAAATATGAGGGTAAAAAGCTGAAAAAAAGGAAAAAAAGATGAAAAAAGGGCTGAAAATATAGGAGGAGAAGGAAGGCAGGAAACGGGAAGGGAAAAAATGGGAAATGTGAGGGAAAAAGAGTGGAAAATGTGAGGGGAAAAGGGAAACGTGAGGGAGAAAAGATCAGAAAATTTGAGGAAAAAAAGGGCAGGAAAAAAAAAGCTGAAAACATAAGAGAAAATCCCACAAAAACCACCTCAAATCCCACAAAAGCTACATCAAAATCCCAATAAAACCACCCAAAATCCCACAAAAACCACCCAAAATCCCACAAAAACCACCCCAAATCCCACAAAAACTACCTCAAAATCCCAATAAAACCACCCAAAATCCCAATAAAACCACCCCAAATCCCAAAAAAACCACCCCAAATCCCACAAAAACCACCCCAAATCCCACAAAAACCACCCCAAAATCCCACAAAAACCACCCAAAATCCCAATAAAACCACCCAAAATCCCACAAAAACCACTTTAAATTTCCACAAAACCCACCTCAAATCCCAATAAAACCACCCAAAATCCCACAAAAACCACCTCAAATCCCACAAAACCCACCCCAAATCCCACAAAAACTACTTCAAATTGCACAAAAGCTACCCCAAATCCCACAAAAACCAACTCCAATCCTACAAAAACAATCCCAAATCCCACAAAAATCACCCCAAATCCCACAAAAACTACCTCAAAATCCCAATAAAACCACCCAAAATCCCACAAAAACTACCTCAAAATCCCAATAAAACCACCCAAAATCCCAATAAAACCCCTTTAAATCCCCCTTTACCTGTGGCTGCACCCCGGCTGTCACCGGGAGCGTCCCCGGCTGCTTGGGCAGGAACGGGGGAGCCCCAGGAACGGGGGCTGAACCCCCCAACTGCGGAAAAAAGGAAAATTTGGGGAAATTCGGGAAATCAGAAAAACCCCAAAAATATTGAGGGGCAGGAATGAACCACTAGAAAGGGATGGGGGGGTTTAGGAGGGCAGGAATGAACATAAAAGGATGGGGGGTTTAGGAGGGGAGAAAACCCCCAAATGTTTTGGGGCATTTTGGGAAATCAGAAAAACCCCAAAAATACTGAGGGGCCAGGAATGAACCACTAGAAAGGGATGGGGGGGTTTAGGAGGGCAGGAATGAACCACTAGAAAGGGATGGGGGGGTTTAGGAGGGGAAAAAACCCCAAATGTTTTGATGGATTTTGGGGTGTTTGGGGGTATTTTGGGGGTAATTTTGGATTTTTTGGGGTATTTTGAGGTAATTTGGGGTAAATTTTTTGGGGGTATTTTGGGGTATTTGGGGTATTTTAGGGATATTTTGGGTATTTGGGGTTTTTTTTTGGGGTAATTTTAGGGTAAATTTTGGGTATTTTGGGTATTTTAGGGATATTTTAGGGGTATTTGGGTGGTTTTTTGGGGGTTTTTGAGATGGTTTGGAGCATTTTTGGGGTATTTTAGGGGGATTTTTGGGCATTTATGGGGTATTTGGGGTAATTTTTTGGGTTGTTTTGGAGCGTTTTTGGGGTATTTAGGGGTGGGTTTTTTTGGGCATTTTAAAGGGGTATTTTAGGATAAATTTTTTGGGCGTTTTTGGGGTATTTTGAGATATTTTCTGGTATTTCAGGGCGTTTTTGAGGTATTTTAGGGATATTTTGGGGTATTTTTGGGCATTTTTGGGGTATTTCAGGTTGTTTTTGGGTATTTGAGTATTTTAGGGGTAAATTT
>NW_026992889.1:0-27178 GCF_028769735.1 Zonotrichia leucophrys gambelii
TCTGTAGGGTTGTGTCCCTTTTTTCGACGGATCTGACTTTGGGATTATTTTTTAAATGCTGGGGAAGGTTTTTTTTGAAGATTGCCAGATGTTGAGGGCCCCTGTTTGAATGTACCTTTCCTGACGAAAATCCCCGGGGGTGTGGGGGAAAAAAAGGTTACTCAGAAAGCCAGTTTTCCCCTTAAATTTTCACTGAAGGTTGATTTTAGTTTCTGGAAAAAACCTTGGCCCCCCGGGGTCCCCTTCTGGGGGGGCCCTGAGGGGTAACAGAAACGCTGTCATGGGGGGGAAAAAGGGCATTTTACTTCCCCCTCCTCCCCCCTGGTGCAATGCCCCAGTGTCCTTCTGTGTTGCTCTGTGCAGGGCCCCAGAGCAAAAAAGGCCCGGAGGGGAAAAGGGGTGGGCCCAGGGCTGGCCCCCTTTTTTTAAAACTCCTTTGCTCCCCCAGGGGGGGGGCCCCGAAGGCCTGCTTCTGGCTGCCACTGCCAAGGCCTGGCCCCCCGCCTGGGGCTGGGTTTTTTGGAGCTCTGGCAGCTCCAGGGGAGTCCCCTTCCCTTTTTTCCCCCAAAAAAACCCCCCAAAGGGGGGTCCTTCCCATCCCAGTGGGGGGGGGCCATGCAACACGAGGGGCCCCCCTGGCCCCCGGCTCCTGATTAAGGCAGGCCCCGGGAGTGCCTTGGAGGGCCCCCAAAATCCCCAGGTGGGGCCCTCACTGCCACTCGGCCTGAAGGAGAATCTTCAGCAGTGCCCCTTGGAGCTGTTTGTCCCCCGCCCCTTTTTTTGCAGTGAAAGGGGCCCGTTGGTAAAAGGTTTATCTGGCTTTTCCCCCCCGCCCAGTTTTTTAGGATTGAGCCTCTGGGGGGATGGGGGGAGGGTAGGTAAGGCCTTTTTTTCCCCGGGAAGGGTTTTCCAGCTCAAGCCCCCAAAAAATCGGCCCCCGGGGGGGCTTTTGGGGGAGGGGCCAGGGCAGGCCAGGGTTGGCCCTCGCCCTGCACGATCCCCCTACAGCTTCTGCTCCGCACTGGCAATGTTTTTTGGGGGAGGGTGGGCCCCCCGCCCGCTGAAAAAAAACCCAGATGATTTTTTGATTTTCCCCGATTTTTGCATAAAACCATAGGGGCCCCCCGAACATGCCCATAAAAAAAAAATGGATTAACTGTTTTTCCTCTGTTAAGTGGGTATTTTTGTTTCTCAAAAAGGGATGGGGCCCCAAAGGCAAAGGAAAGAAGGAGGTTGTTTCCACCCAACGAAAGGGGGGGCCCCCATTTGGCACCCTTCCTTGGGAAAGGAAAAGGCCAAAAAAACACAGGGGAGGGAGGGCCAAAGGCCTCAGAAGGTAATTTTCTTGCCTGGGCTCAGCCGGGCTCAAACCCTTGGGGGGGGGGGGTGCCCCGGCTGCAGCTTTTTTTTTCCAGGGGGCCTTCCCTTTGGCCGGGGCCCCAGGGCCCAAAAACGGGGGGGGGCCCCCTTCAACCCCCCCCGGAAAAGGGGGGTTGTTTCCAAGGGCCCCCCGCTGAAAAAGTCCCGGGGCGGCCCCGGTGGCCCCGGGCCCCCAAAAAAAGGGCCCCGGGGGGGGCCCGGGGGCCCCGGGGGGCCCCCGGGGGCCCCCCCCCCTGGGGGAAATTTTAGGGGGCCCCCAAAGGGGCCTGAACCTTGGCCCCCGGGGGGGGGGACCCGGGGGGGGGCCCGGGGGGTTTGGGGGGTGGGGGGTGGCCCTTTTTTCCCGGGGGCCCCAAAAAAGGGGGGCCCCCCGGCTGGGGGGGGGTTTCCTCCCACCCCCTTGCTGGCCCGGGGGGGGGGCACCCTTTTCCCCGGGGGGGAAGGGGGCCCTTTTCCCCCACCTTGGGGGGAAAAGGGGGAAACCCCCGGGGGCCCACCCCCCCCGGGGGGGGTTTCGAGGGGGGAAAACGGGTTGGAACCCCCCCCTTTTGGGGGGCCCACTTTTTTGGGGCCCAAAAATTTTTTTTCCCCGATTCCCCAAAAAGGGGTGGAGGGGGTTTTTTTTTTTTTCCCAAAAAAGGCTTTTTTTTTTCTCAAAGGGGTTCTCAGGGGGCTTTTTCTTTGGGTTTATCCCCCATTGGTTTTCCCCTTTTTTTGGGGGTTTTTAGGGGGGGTTTTTTTTTTGCCCTTTCCCTGGGGGGTTTTTTTTGAAAACCAACTGTTTTAATGGAAACTTTCCCCGGAAAAGGGGGCAGGGGGGGGCCCCCAAGCCCCAAAAAAAGGGGGTTTTTCCCCGGGGGCCCCGGTTTTTTTTCCCCCGGGGTTTTTGGGGGGGGGCCCCGGGGGCCTGCCCCGGGGGCCGCCCCCCCGGGGCCCCGCCTGGGGCAGCCCCCCAAAGGGGGCCAGGGAAAAACCCCAGCCGGGGGGGAAAAGGGGGGCGAGGGGGCCCTTGAAAAAGGGAGGGGCCTTGGGGGGGGGGGGGCCCCCCCCCCCAGGGGGCCTGCCCCCAAAAGGGGGGGGCCCCCCCGGGAAAAAACCCCTTTGGGTCCCCAAATTGGGGCCAAGGGCCCCGCCCGCCCTGGGGTGGGGGGGGGCCCTTACTCTCCCCCCCAAAAAAAACCCCCCCCAGGAGCGGGGGGCCCCCAAAACCCCCCTTTTTTTTTCCCCCCCCGGAATTAAAAAGGGGGCCCCCCCCCCCAGGGAAAACCCCCCTTTTATAAAATTTTTTTCCCCTTTTCCCCCTTTGCCCTCCAAAAGGGGCCCCCCCCCCCCCCAAACCTTTTAAAACCCCCCCCCCATAAAGGGCCCCCCTCCTGGGGGGGGGGCCCCCGGGGGCCTTTTTCCCCCCGGGGAGGGGGGGGGCCCCCTGCTCCCGGGGGGGGGGGGGCCCCCCTTTTTGGGGGTTTTTTTCCTTTAAAAAAAGGGGGCCATTTTTTGGGGGGGGGGGGGGGAAAATTTTTTCCCAAAAAACAAAGGGGGTTTATGGGGGGGCCCTTGGTTTTCCCCAGGGTGGGGGGGCCCGGGGGGGGGTTTGGAATCCCCCCGAGGGGGGGGGGCCCTTGGGCCCCCCCCGGGGGGGGAACTTTTTCCCCGCAAGGCCTGGGCCCCCTGGGGGGGAAGGGGGCCCCCCGGGGGGAGGGCCCCCCCCAAAACCCAAAAGGGGGGGCCCCCGGGGGGCAGGGCCCCCTAGGGGGGCGCGGGGCTTTTTTTGGGGGGTTTTTTTTTTCCCCTTTCCCCCCGGGGGTTTCCCCCGGCCATTTTTTCAAACCCGGGGGGGGGCCCCTTTCAAAAAGGGGGGGCCCCCCCCCCCGGGGGGGCCCCCAAAGGGGGGGGGGGGCCCCTTTTCCCCCCCCGGGGAACCGGGCCCTTGTTAAACCCGGGCCGGGGGGCCCCCCCCCAACTTTCCCCCCGGGAAAAAAAGCCCCTGGGCTTTTGTGGGTGCCCTTTTCCCCCCCCGGGCCCCCAAAAAAAAAAAAAAAAAACCCCCCCCCCGGAAGGAAAAAAAGGGGTTTTGGGGGGGGCCTTTTTTTATAAAGGGGGTTTTTTTTTCCCCTTTAGGTCCCCAAAAACCCCGTAAAAACCCGGGGCCGTTTTGGGAAAAAACCCCCCAAAAACCCCGCCCCCTTCAGAAAAAAAGGGGTTTTTTTGGGCCGTTTTTTTCCCTTACCCCAAAACATGAAAAACCCCCCAAAAAAAAAAAAACAAAATTTTAATTAAAATTTTTTTTTGGGGAAAAATTTTTTGGTTTCACCCCTTTTTGGGTTTTTTTTATTAAAAAGGGAAATTTTTATTCCATTCATGAGGTTACAGCAGTCCAGGGTTGTGGATGACAGAGCTGTGCCTACAGCTGTCAGCTACAGCTGCAGGCAGGCCTGGATACCCTTTGGTTTTGGTTACAATGCATTAGATACTTTTCTATGCTGAGCATTTTCATACCGTAAAACCAATCTATACCTTAACTTTTATCTATAGCCTATCACAACTACTATAATTACCATATTCATGTTACTATTCTCCAATCAGTAAAATTTTGTACATCACAGTTTAAGCTAGAAGATATTTTTCAGTTTTCTTGCAGTGGAAAATTCTGAGACCTTTTTTCTACTTGCAACATTTGCTGACTTGTTTGCCTGTGCTATCCTTCTGCTTGGTAAAAACATCTTGTCTGAGGTGGGTTTCAGCCAGAAAAACCTCTTCTTACTAACACACATTTTGCCTCCTTGGTTATCCAGTAAGAGTGGCTCAGCAATTCTTTTCTTCTATATCAAAACATGCTTCCATCTCTATTCCTTCATCAGACTCTACATGCAAAAGTCTTTCTGCCAAGCACACATATCTGTGACACTTTCTTGTCAAACTTTCATCCTTCCAGCAGGTACTGGTGACAGCAGCTGGACATGAGCCAGAAGAGTGCCCTGGTGGCCAAGGAGGCCAATGGCTCCTGGCCTGGATCAGGAATGGTGAGGCCAGTAGGAGCAGGGAGGTCGTTCTGCCCTGCCTGGGCACTGCTGAGGGCACACCCTGAGTGCTGTGGCCCAGCCCGAGCCCCTCAGTTGGGAAGGACTTTGGGACACTGAGCACATCCAGAGGGGACAACGAGGCTGGAGAGGGGCTGGGAACACAAACCCTGTGAGGAACCCCTGAGGGAGCTGGGGGTGCTGAGCCTGGAGAAAAGGATGCTCAGGGCTGCCCTCATCACGCTGCACAGCTCCTGAAAGGTGCCTGTGCTCAGCTGGGGCTGGGCTCTTCTCAGGGTCTCTCGCTGCTCAGAGTGACCCTGAGATGTGTTAGAAAGTCTCTTTTCCCAGCCCGGTGCTCAAAGAATGAGGCAGAACTCTTCAGTTCTCAGGCTCAAGGTTGTTTATTGTATCTTGTCTATAAAATTCTTTCTTCTGACCCGCTGAGGTCTGCTCAGCAGGACACTCAGAGGAACTCTGCCTGCCCCAATGTGATGTTATGTCTTTGTGTACTATATGTCTACACAATATTTACAGTTACTTCCCAACACCTATCACCTATGTTAGACAGTGAGCTTCTACTCTAAACCAATCTGTAAGTGCCAACATCACAGCAGAAGATGGAGGCCAAGGAGAAGAAGGAGAAAGGCCCAGATTCCTCCATCTTGCCCCCTGAACCCCCATTCTAAAGCCACCAAAAATCTATTTTTCCACTCTGTGATAAATTCACTATCCTTCTACTTAAACTTTTGTGGCTTGTCATTCTTCATACAAGGTTGGTAATTGTTTTTTCCAAGGGCTGAATCAAAGGCACAGGGTTCTTGGGCTCTGTGCCAAGGTCTCTGAGCCTCCTGACAGAGTCTTGAGTCCTTCAGGACAACCAGATGAATTTCCTGGGTTCCCACAGGCTCTTTCTCCAGGCAGCACTGACAGAACCAAAGGACACAGACTCAATCTGCACCAAGGGAAATACAGGTTGGATATCTGGAAAAAGTTTTTACAGAAAGGTGATAAAGTTCTGGAATGGCTGCCCAGAGAGGTGGTGGAGTCACCATCCCTGGGTGTGTTTAACAAAGCCTGGAAGTGGCACTGGGTGCCAGGGTTTAGTTGAGCTGTTGGGACTGGGTTGGACTCGATGAACTTGAAGGTCTCTTCCAACCTGGTCAGTCTGAGAATTCTCAGAATTCTGTGAAAGGGGCAATGGAAAGACACAAACTGTGCACTTTGCCTCCCATAACTGCTTTGTCCGACTGCTTAAACATTCTCTTAACAAAGTCTGACCAGGGAAAGGCTGTACCACAAAAGGAACATTCCCACATCAAACACCATGCCTGCACTGTAAATACAAAATGTTGAAATTTGCTGGAAATTTCTCTTGGAACAATGTGCCCGCCAGCCATAACTCAAGTCAACCCTGTTTTCATGAGCAATTTTGGTGATTGTTCTACATCCCCACTTGGAATGAATGCTTGCTACTGCAGAGAATTCAGTAAATTCACTTTATCCTCACAGAGTTTCTGAGCTTTCTTGAAGCCCCTGCCCTCGGCTCTTTCTCCAGTGCTGCAGGAGAGAGGGGAACAGATTTTAGGATCTCCCTTGTGTTTTTTCTGTTTCATCTGACATCACTGTAGATGACTATTTAGAAGGCCAGAACTGAATTATTTTCTCTTAAAGTCTCCAGCAGCTGCTTTGAACCATAACCCAGCCCTACCCCCAGATCCAAAGTGGAAATTGCCAACAGCCCTCCCCTGCACGCAGGGCCCTGCAGCTCGCTTGGGTGGAGGTAAAATTTCACTTTCCCTGTGGGACAGAGAGAACAGGAAATGTGACCAAGGCCAGTTTTGGGGGTTTCTCCCAGGTTTTAGTACTGTTTCTAGGCATTGCTAGAGTAGTAATAGATGAGAGACTGCTACAAAGTGTTTCTAGCACTCTCTTCTCTGATGAACCACTCTCAAATACAGCTTGATACAAACTGGAATTGACTCAAACTCATTTTATTTTTCCTGTTTTACCTTTGTATGAAACAGGTGTTAACCCCAATGGAGCCTGGGGATTAATCAAAGAAAACCAAATCTTTTAACACTCAAAGCACTCCTTAGAGCTTTCACAACGTGAGAGAGCTCATCTCAGATCCCTCACATAAGCCCAACAATATAATGTGACAATTTGTGGGGTTTGTTTGAAGAGTTCTTTATTTTAAAAGCAGTTAAAGGCTTGTGACAACAAGAAGCAACAATAACAGCTAATAGAAGGATGTTTGCAATGATCTCTAGCAAGGATAATGAAATTACTGTTTTAAAATTATCTTCACAGAAATAACAACACCTTTGTTTTCCCATTAAAATGATGGGACAATAAACAATGAGTTACGAATATTAAAGACTGACATCTCTAGCAATGCTTCCTCCTAACAAACCTAAGTGTTTTTCTCAACTCTGAAAATATAATTAGCATGAAAGCATACACACAGTGATGTCTTATTATCTCTTTAACACCTTTTCTGTCCTGGCTGGTCAATATCCCAGGATGCAGTGCCCTGCTTAATTCTGGGCTGCAGGAACAAAAAGCCTTTGGTCCAGCCTGACTGAGGATTCAGACCTCTGCTGGTGGCTGGAATGCAACCATGGATCACCAAAAAATATATCCAGACCTGAAAAGGAGCAATTATGGAGCCACCCACTCTTTGCTGGCTGTAGAGTTTGTGTCAGTCAGTTCCCTGGGGCTGGGGGAGCTGTCACGGGGCAGGGAGGGCCAGGGCTGGCAGTGGCTGCTCAGGGATGGGTTTGGCCCGTGTCCCTCCAAGCAGCCACTGCCCAAGCAGCTGCGCCGCCCCCGGGCTCTCCTCCCGGCCTGCTGGGCTTTGTTGGGTGGCACAGCCTGTGCCAAGGGGCGGCAAGGTGCCTGCAGGCCCCAGCTCTGGGGGAAACAGAGAACGTCCTGCCCGCATCCACCGTGCTGCCAGCTCAGCAGTGCAGCACAGCACGGGCTGACGCTCCCCATTGCTCCCACAGGTGCAGCTGGCCCCACCACACGGGTTCCTGATTCCCAGGAGGGGTGTGAAAAATGGCAATCACTTGTTTGTAACATTTTATTAATAATAAAATGGTTATAAAAATAGCAATATCATTAAAGTGATAAAAATTTTGGACAATTTGGATTAGGGCAATCAGAGACAATAGAAAAAAAAAGATACAGAAATCTGGGTACCCATTTTCTGGGCAGTATTAGCCGGAAAAAGGACACACTTTAACGGAGGATTAGCCCTAAAAAACAATAACCTGTTGCATATTCATACATCTCATACATGATGCATAAATTCCATTCAAACACAGAATTCTCTCTGGTCATCGTCAACTTCTCCCTCTTAATATTAACCGGCTTCTTGAGGGCTGAGCGAGGCAGGAAGAAGTTAGTTTCTTCTGATAAGAGAGCAATAAATTCTTTCTCTTTGAAGGATTTCAGTGTCTAGTGGTGGCTATATTTACAAAAAGCCAATCATAAAATATGCATTTTTCACAGGGGCTCAGAATGGGTTACTGTTGGGGAACACTCTGTTTGCTTGGGATAAGGGCCAGTTTGGCCTTCGATTTCTGCCAGGAAAGGATTTGGGAGTGCTCAAAGAGCCCTGACTGAGAGCTTTCCTGTTGTGTTCCATGTTTTTGATTGTAATTAGGTCCTAGTTGTCAGTTTTACAATGCCCCCTTATTTTATATTGTTACAGCATATTTTATTACCAAGGGGTTGCTCCTTTCCCCCCTGTGTTGTTGGTTTTGCCCTAGTTGTCCATCTCCCCAAAGACCTGCCCTTTTGTTCCCTGTTTCTCCTCCCATTCAATGTCAATCCCTCCCCAAGCCTGCCCCTGCCTCTAGAAACTTCCCTATCCATTTGGTATCCTTTCAAACCCTATTGGTTTCTTTAGGTTGTCCTCCTCCCCTGTAATCCCCTATTGGTTTAAACAATGTATTCCCCGCCTTGTGTTCCACCCTCAGTTTCTCCCAACTGGCTAAAGACTGTATTCTCCCCAGGGACCTCTGCAGTTTGGAAATCGGTGTATGGCTTTAATTCTGCGTCTTTCTGTCACTGACTCTGCAGGGAACAAACATACAGAAAACATCTCCCTGTTCCTTGTCCCTACCCCAGCACAGTCCACCTGTGCTGTAAAGCAGCCGTGCCCTACAGCCAAACTCCAGAGTTGACAGTTTTCTGCGGGCGGCCCACTCTGGGTGTTGGTGTTGGCAGCTAGTCGGGCTGAAGAAACTGGGCACTGCAGCACTTCCCGAATCAGCTCTTCTGTTGCAATAAAGAGATGGAGCTGTCAGCCCAGTGTTTGGGTGGCAGCAGCAGCAAAGCCCACCTGGCAGCCGGACTGGCTCAGCTCCGTGCCCAGGAGCAGCCATAGATGCCCACGGTGTGGGCAGGCAGGAGCCAGGCAGGGGCTGCTGTGACCAGCGGCGGGGGCCCCGAGGGCTGGGGGAGCCCATCCTGAGCGTCCCTGGGCTGAGGGCACATTTCCTTCCCTGGCATCATCTGGGCCTGGACCTCCTCCAGTGGCAAGCCCAGGAAAAGAGGGAAGCCATCAAGAGCATCTCCATGGACACAGTCTGACCCACAATGTCAGCAGGTGACAAATAAGGTTTTGCTGAGCAATGGACCTGGGATACACAAAAACAATCAAGGCAGTCCATTTGTACAGATGCAGGCACACTCTGGGGGTACAGCTGAGGCCATGAGGTCACAGCAGGCTCAGGGGTCACAGCAGGCTGAGGTCACAGTTGGCTCTGAGGTCACAGAGGTGCCAGACCCGGTGGTTGCACAGCAGCACAAGGAGCGAGCAGTCAGTCCTTGAGCACAACTGTTGCTGCAGCAGCAGCGGCGGTGGCAGCAGTGGTGCTGACATTGGGACAGCGGTGTCACGACAGCAGTGGCAGCAAGCTCTGCAGGACTGGCAGAGGGCAAGGCACCATGGCCCTTGCTCTGCGCCTCTTCCTCCTGCTCCTCCTGGCCGTGGCCCTGCCTGCCAGGGCTGCCCAGGCTGCTCCGCTGCAAGCGTGGTGAGCAGGTGAGCCGGCAGCCTGTCTCCCCTTTCCTGGGACAGCGCTCCCTGCTCCCTGGGAAGCACTGGGGATGGTTTTCCCCAGGCCTTTAGGGAGGGTTTCCTCTGGGGGAGGGAGAGAGCCCCCAGGGCCCTGGGTAGCCCCAGATTCCTATCCAGGGATGTGTCCCAGGGCCTGCAAAGAGGGTGCAGAGTGACGAGGAGTCAGGCCAGAGCTCCCCATGCCCTTGTGCAGTTTGGCCTTGTCCATTCACACCTGGCTCCCACGGCTGTACCCGACCCCCTTGCAGTGCCCAATTCCCAAAGCAAAAGGGGATCCCAACAAACTAAGGAAATGGTTCAGGTCTTTGCTCCATTCTAGATTTGGATCACTCCTTGGAAGATTTGGAAGTCCAGGTGAATGACACTTTGAATGTCGTGGCAAATGCCAGAGGCAAGTTCTGAATTTCCCTTTTTACTGGCAGAATAATCAGTGTCCATGTTGCAAGAGCTTACCCATCGGCCATTTTCGTTAACGTTAAGTCAGGGCTGAAGAATTCTGTAAACCTTGCCCCGCTTCTTTCTGGAGCACTGAGGGATCCCACAGGATGGCTGTCAGTGGGAAGAAGGAGCATTTAGCTGTCCATTCTCCTTCTGTGTGCAATGCCACTGTGTCCTTTTGTGTGCTCTGTGCAGCCACAGAGAAGAGCAGAACAGGCAGGGGCCAGGCCCAGGGCTGTGCCCCAGGGCTGAGCCTTGCCTGCAGCCTGAGGATCTGCTATAGTGCCACGGGTGATGTTCTGTCCCGCCTTTCTTTGCAGCTGCACCTGTTGGCGAAGGTGATCTGGCTTCCTAAACCACATCCAGGACTGAGCCTCTGGGAGATGGTGAGGGTAGGTCAAGGCCTTTCCCCTGGGAGAGCTGCCAGCTCAGAGCCCAAAGCTCGGCCAGGGGGGCATCGCTGCAGGTGCCAGGACAGAGCCATGCTCGTGTGTGCCCTCGCCCTGCGCCATCCCCTCACCGCTCCTGGGGCTCAGTGGTGCCCGTGCAGCTGAGCAGAGATGGCAGAAGCTTCTGTGGCTGATGTGTTACAGATGTGTCTGCAGGGAGGACTTTTCCTCTCCCGGTGATGATTCCTACACAGAAGCCAGGCTCTCATCACAGGGGTGAGGATCAATATTGTTCACCAATCCATATCGGGGAATGATGTTTTCTAAGATAATCCTGGCAACTATTTCTGTGGTTTCTTTTCTAGTTGGAAAGGCTTCTACCAAATGAGTGTGGTGGTCAACTATTACCAATAAATATTTGGAATTCTGTACAGGGGGCATTTCAGTAAAGTCTGTGTGTATGTTTTTGAATGGTCTTTGGGCTAATTCTCTTTCCCCTGGTATGGTTTTTCTCATCACCTTTTGATCTACTTTTTGGCAAATTAAACGCCCTGGAGTTACTGCTTGTGCTAACTCATATATTGCGATACATAGAGTTTCTCCTAAAATGTGATCGCATAACCCTTGGAGCCCCCAATGGGTTTATTCATGTATCTCTGTTAATATTTTCTGGGCGAGGTCTTTATTTAAAAATTTACGCCCATCTGGTGTCAACCACTCCCCTTGTTCCCCCTGATGCATTTTTAATTCTTTTATTGCTTTTAGTTCTTTTTCACTGAATATTGGTTCTCCTTTCCTTTTTTCACCTAACACTTTGTTTGACCTCAGTCATTTCAGTGGCTCCCCTGGGTCTAATGCTGCCTCCTTAGCCATTTGGTCAGCTAACTGATTCCCTTTTTCCTCGATGGTATTCCCTTTCTGATGTCCCTTAACATGTACCACTACAATCTCTGCAGCTTTAGGTAGAGATTCTAATATCGATCTTATCAGTTCTGTGTGCACGAAGTTTTTTCCTTTGGAGTTCAGATACCCACATTCCTACTAAATCTTTCCAAATGTATGAATGATCCCAAAGGTGTACTGTGAGTCAGTGTAAATTGTCCCTTGGTCGCCTTCCAATAAGTCAAGTCCCCTCTTTAAAGCATAGATTTCACAACACTGAGCTGATAAATTAGAAGGCAGTTTGCCCTTCTCGGTAATTTGCATGTCTTCCTTTTCTGTATCTTCAACTATTGCATATCCAGACATCCTTTTCCCCTCCACTTTCCCCTCTTGAAGACCCATCAGTGAATAATTTTCTTCCATAAGGTAAAGGTGTCTCTTCCAGATCTTCCCTAACATTTGTCTGAAAGTCCACCAGTTCCAAGCAGTTATTCTCTAGTTCTAATAATGGCTCTCAAGAGAGAAACTGTGCTGGATTTAGGGTTTTAGAGGTTACCAGCTCTAGGTTGTCAGCATCTACTAAGATTATTTCATATTTCAATACTCTGGAGTCAGTAAGCCACTTCTGGATCCTTTGGCTTAAAATTGTTTTTAGATCATGGGTTTTATGGATTCTTGTTTTGCCTCACAAGGCCAGTTTTTGAGTTTCTTCAGTTAAAGTGGCTGCTGCAGCAACTGCTTGAATACAGGTGGGCCACCCCCTAGCTCCTGGGCCTAGCAGTTTGGAGATGTAAGCAATTGATTTCTTACACCCTCCCCACTCTTGGGCTGCCACCCCATAAGCAATTCCTTTTTCCGTATTTACAAATAGGTCAAATTCTTTTTTCCAGATTGGGCAAACTTAGGACAGGTGCCGAGGATAGTTTGTCTTTCAAATTATTTAGTTTTTCGTCATCCTCAGCTGTCCATTCTGTTGAGTCAGGGTTTACTAATTTGTCATATAAAAATTTTACACTTTGGGTATATTGGTCTAACCATAACTTACAGTACCCAAAGAAGCCTAATAGTTTTCTGACATGTCGCCTAGTTATTGGTGCTGGTATGGATAGTATGCCTGAAATTCTTTCAGGACTTAATTTCTTATATCCTTTCCCAATTATGGGTCCCAGATAAGTAACTTCTGCTTCCACAAATTGCAATTTATTCTGGGATATTTTTAAACCCTTTGCTCCTAGGAAATTTAGAAGTCATATACTTGTTGCCCTGACATTATTCTGTTCCTCTCCAGATACTAATAAGTCATCTACATATTGTAGAATTTGTACTCCAGGGTGAATTGTTCTAGAAGCCCTTCTAAGGCTTGCCCAAAGAGATTTGGGGACTCGGTAAATCCTTGGGGTATGTGCGTCCACCTTAATTGTTGTTTCCTCCTCTTCTCTGGATGTTCCCACTCAAATGCGAACCAATCCCTACATTCCTCAGCAAGAGGACATGACCAAAATGCATCTTTTAAATCTATAATAGTAAACCAGGCATGCTCCCTTGGGATCTGACTTAAGAGTGTGTAGGGGTTTGGGACCACTGGATGCCTGGTTATAGTTCTCTTATTTATTTCCCTTAAGTCTTGGACCAATCGGTATTTTCCCTCTGCCTTCTTGATTGCTAAAATAGGGGTGTTGTGTGGAGACATACACGGCTCTAAGATACCTTCCTCTAATAGCTGCTCAATCACAGGGGTCAGTCCCTTTTTCCCTCAATAGACATTGTGTATTGCTTTACTTTAATGGGAGGAATTTCTTTTTGCACTTCAATTCTTATTGGTGGGATGTCTAGATAGCCCCTCTTTCCTTCTCCTGCCCAAACCTCTGGGTTTATCTGCTCTGTATCTCCTGATGTCAATTTCATGATCTGGACTATCATTCTCCCATCCTTTGGGATAATTCCCACTCCTAATTAGACTTGTAGGTCCCTTCCTAGCAAATTACTTTCTAGATTAGGTAAATAGATAAAATCAGCCACACACTGCCTTCCATTTCCTTTAATTTCTACATTTTCAACTATGGAGGCTCTAAATGGTTTTCCCTCCACTCCCATCACCTCACAGACCTTTCTCCCAGGCGTCACTCTGGTGGGTAATTCCTTTATATTTGATCTATCTGCTCCAGTATCAACTAAAAATTCCAATTCCTCACTTTGGGGACCCACCTCAAAGTTTGCTAGGGGCTCTTCTTGATGATACATTGGGTCCCCTAACATATAAAGCCCCTGACACCCCTAGTCATCTCCCCTCAGGAGTCTCTCAAGAGCCTCTTGTTCTTTTACAATTGCCTCATCAAAAGAGAGTTTATTGCAATTCCTTCTTATGTGTCCTATCTCTCCACAATAATAACAGTTCCTCTCATTTCTGTTTATTAAACAATAAAACTAAAACAATATCAAACAATGAGACCCCTTACCACTCTAAAAGAGATGACAAACTGATAAAACCCCGGGTTGAAGCTCAGCTCACTCAGTCTCTGATCAGTCCCTCCGGTGCTGGAATTGTCACAGGCCAGGCCCGGCCCGGTGGGCCACAGCTGCAGCTGCCGGTGCTCTCCTGGGTGTTCAGTCCAGAGCAGTTTCAAGAGGTCCAAAGAAAAAGGAAAAAAAACAGTCCAGGGAACTTCTTTGTCTCAGCTAGCTAACACTAACTAAAAAGCAAAGGAAGAGCTCTGTCCTGCTGTCTGTCCGTCCACAGACAATACAGTCCAGGAGCAGGAATGTGGAGGAGTGAGTGCAGTGCCTGAAAACAAACTCCGCGCCTCTTCTCTCCCCCCCTTCACTCTCTGGAACACTCTTAAAGGTACAAAACTTATTATTCAACATAAACAGAATGAGACGACTGGGGATAGAAGCATCATATGGTCAACCCAGGACATTCAACCCCTTATCCCCATATCATCTGCTTACTACTAAAACTAATATAAATTCTAACTCTACAAGTACATACATGATACATCCATTATACAGCAATACACAGACAATGATAATAACATTCAGCAAACAGTGATATTTACACAGGTTTTATCCAACAATCAGATCTCCCTGAGGTACACATCGTGTTCTTCCATCTTTTTGCATTATCCGCCACGTGCAGCCTGGTCCCTGAGCAAAAACAACCCCACAAATGGGTTTGTCTGTATTCGAGGCAGGATTAATCCAAACTGTCTTCCCTAATAAACCTCTGACATGTACCACTGGGACTTTGTCTCCATCTACTCTCTGCAAAGGCTCAGATTGGGCAGGGCAAACTCGGTTAGTAGAGCCTCAGGTGTTAACTAACCAGGTGGCTTTTGCCAGATGCTGCTCCCAGTTTTTGAAAGATCCCCCACCTAATGCTTTCAATGTGATTTTTAACAGTCCGTTGTATCTCTCCACTTTGCCTGCAGCTGGTGCAAGGTAGGGGATATGGTACACCCACTCAATGCCATGTTCCCTAGCCCAGGTGTTGATAAGGCTGTTCTTGAAATGAGTCCCATTGTCAGACTCGATCCTCTCAGGGGTACCATGTCTCCACAGAAGTTGCTTTTCCAGGCTGTTCTGGTTTGACATTGGCACAAGGCCAAATGCCCGCATGAAAATACACCTTCTCTGGTGTCTGCTGTGAGATTTTGACCAGGAATAAACAAAGCAGGCTCTCACGTTAAAAAGAAGAAAAGTTTATTAACTAAACTACAAAAACAATTACTAAACTACACACAAAAGGAAGAAAAAGAAGAAAAAAAAGAAAAAACACAAGAAAAATGAAACCTCACAAAAACACTCTCCTCCTCCTCCTCCCCCCCAAATTCCCAATACAATGCAATCCAAAATCAATTCTGGGTCCAGCACCACCCTTTAGAATGCTCAACTTCAGTTCCTCAGGAGGAGAGGGAGTCCTTCCATGTGTCGTGGTGGCCTTTTCCGTCCTTGTTCCGGTGCTCTCACCACCGGACCAGAATCAGGGCTGCTTCCAGGGTTGTCCTTTTAAGGAGGCTGTGTCCAGTTCCAAAAAAGCTCAATCTCTCACCTCTGGGACATCTGTCCCCCCCATATTTTATATACCCCCTGGGGCCGAGGGGTACCCACACTGAATCTTCTTTGGCTCTGGGACATTTCTCCCCCTGGACTCAGTCTCTGTATTCCAGGGAAACATAGCTCTGTCCATGGCTACACAAAAGAATCCAGCATAAAATGCCACTCCCTCTTCTCCATCTTCCTAACATCTCTCACTCTCTCTCTCTCTGGTCCAGACCTTTATCACTTGCTCATTTCCTTCGTACTCCTCCACTCTTATCCCTCGTCTAGGAAGGGTTAATGTTCTGTGAAGTTTTCATTGTCCAAAAAAGGGTTAAAAAAACTCCTCCAAGCGGCTGGACTTCTGGCTGCACCCCCCCCACCATCTCCTCAGCCGGGCTGCCTGCTGCCAGCACATGTTTACTGCTTTCAAGGTAACGGCACACAAACACCGGCTGCACTCTCTTTGTCTGTCTCCAAGGTGGGGGGGGGGGGGGGGGGGGGGGGGGACAGGCTGCCCATTGCTTCCCGGCATTTCTTCTTCCTTCCACCCTTCGGGGGAGGGGCCAGGCCTACCTCTCCCGGGCCGGGCCGCATGGCTTTTCCCCTCCCCCAGCCCAGCCAGCAACTGGGCCGGGGGAGAGACTCAACTCCTTCACCGCCGGAAATCCAAAGAGAAACTGCCAGGGGGAGAGCCCTGCTTTTACCCCGTGTTCTCGGAGGTGGATCCCATTGCCCAGTGGTTGGGCCAGATGGCAATATTCAAATCTGAGCACTCATTGGCCCCATCCACACAGCATCCCAGAAATCCTGTTTCCGGGTCAAACCATGACAGATGGTCAAAGACATGGTTTGGATTTCACAATACATTATACCGTACATTAATAGAATGAATAATCCCTACCATATATTACAATTCCTCCCCATTTATATCACTAATTTAGTTCATGCTTCTTTTATAACCCAAATTGCTAAGTTCTTTTTATTCCTACTTCTACCCGCCACCATTAAGGGTCTTTCAAAAAGAAAGTAATCTTTATTAAACGATCCTGTAGTCCCCTTGTGGAACACCCTGATACTCAGTATTATTTATACTTATTTTCCCTCGTTTCTCAAATTTTGCCAATACTTCTGCAGCATTGCTGGCATACTTCTTTTCTCCCAGGCTCATGATCTTAGGTGTGTTGCTTCCGGAAGCCAACTCCAGGTCCACAGGCACTATTGCTATCTGCATCCCCTATACCATGGAGTGGATCAGTCTAATAAAGCAAGGAATTAGACATGGCAGGAATAGGATTCCGGCTACTGAACACAGCACGAAGAATATTATTTTGTTCCACCAGGCCCCATCAAACAATCTGTCCCACCATGAAGATTGCAAAACTGAATTCCATTTTTGAACAGGGACACGGGCCACTTTCTTTATTTTGGCTGCCAATCCTCTTATGGTCTCCCCATAACCATCAATTTCAATACAACATTCGGATTCATTGAATTTTCGACATACTCCTCCTTTTTTGGCCAGCAAATAGTCTAAAGCTATTCGATTTTGGTACACAAATGCCCGTACCTGGGTGTGCTGCCGACTAAGTAAATCCAGGGCCTCAGAGGTGTGATTTGATACAATTTCCACCACTGCCTGCAGCCAAATCAGCCAGTTCAGCAGGTAAATTGGAGTCCTATATTTGTAGCTTCCATCTTGAGCCCATGTGGCCGGTCCATAATAACCAATTATCCTTGCAGCTGGTCACTCTTCCTCCCCCATGGTTTGTTTACCACCTATTACATGTATCATCTTTTTCAGGCTTCTTCTCTCCCTCCTCAGGGTCTCATACAGAGGAGCCCCTAGTAGGTTACTTTTCGTTCGAGGGAGAGTAAAGTAGACTGGCCGGATCATGCCCAGAGTGCATGATCCCTTCCACCTCAGGGGTAACTCACTGTATGCCTTTTTTCCCAAAAATCCAATAAATTCTATCCGGGGCTTTCCATCTGATATTTGTCCTCCCTGGGTCTCCCCAGTATACCCTCAGGCCTTCCAAGGATTGGAAAGTGTTGGCTCCAGGATTTTTGACTCAACACAGTCCTATCCTTTTGTTCCATTCACTATTTGTCTCATTCTTCAGGCTCCAGTACCCCAAAGGGGGTTCTGGCTGTTAGACCTCGCTTTTGGTGTTTGAGTTCACTGTCAGGGTAGACACACATGGGGTGCATCCCACCATTTTGGTGTACTCCTTTCCTTCTCGACTGATGCAGATGGTTCCCATCACCCTCTGGTCCAAACTCCATCCCTCAGGTCTCTGTGCCAATTTTGAGACCCTCGGATTGTCCCATTTCAGCAGCTGTTCTGGAGCCAAACCTTCCCCTTTCCAAGGCCATTTTTCTGCTGGCTTCAGCCCCCCACAAATCCAGCAATTTGACAATCCTAGTTCAATTGCAATTCCTTGCATCAGGTCAATGAACAGGTTCCTGTCCAGGGAAAGCAGTTCCCCATGAGCATATTGTTTCTCCAGGAATTCATACTGTTCACCCAGAGTTTTTAATCTTTCCTGTTCAACTTGCTTTCTCCTCATTTCTGACTCACTTCACTTCAATTCCTGAGTTATTTCTCTCATTCTTCCCTCAAGATCCTCACCATCTTTATTTTTCATGAAACAGACAACCCGGTCATATTGCAGGCACACCCTATCATCATTCACCTCTGCCAAATCCAATATGATTGGTTCTCTGCTCAAGGTAAATCTGCTATCAAATTTAACATTTCTTTCCATCCAATACATTTTCCTGTTCATCATGCATATCTGCAGCCTCGCATTGGTATAACACAATGTATTCACCTGGTGATACGCTACAAAAATTGATTCCGTTTTTCCCCTAGCCTACATGGTTTGATTACATTGGTTGCAAACAGGGATTGACATTATTTCCGCATTCCTCCTCTGTATCTGGTGTTTGTGCTTGTCTGACTGACCGTTCCTTGACCCTGCCTTGGGATCGATACACCAAATCCCTTTGTCCAATTTACATAATTTGACCCTCATGCTGTTTCTCCAACCAGGCCCCTTGTACCTGCCAGGCTCCTTGATGCACTCCTCTGGGGCTTGGTATGCTGAGGGTTTCCCGTTCCCTTGTTCAGCAGGGACCACCTGAGTGCAATTTCCACACTCATATACGGAGCTCTCGTTTCCACCTCTCATTGTGACCTCAGTGTGCAGACTCTGCATCCTGCACATGGCTAGGCTCAGGCCAATCAGGATTCCCACCAGGTGTACTCCTCTGCTTTTGCCACTGCCCCCTGGGGTGCCACCAGTGGCAAGGAAAACCATCTTCGTGGCAGCAGGAGTATTCTTCAGGGAACACATGCTCTGACCTAGCCACATACCTCCTTTTAAAGGTGCCCCACCGTGAAATCCTGACGGCATCTGAGCTGCACGGTACCTGGACTGACTTCCAGCACTCCACATCCAGAACCTCTGCCTTTGATCTAAGCTTTCCAAGCACCCCATTCTGAAAAATTTGAAACCACTCCTGTGAATTCAATTCAAGGATTCCTAGATTTGTGGCTAAGGGTAGGATTTGGTCTGTCAGCTCAAGCTCCTCCTTCAGACACTGAGTGCACAATCCCTTTGGCTTCTGTCCCCTTCTACAGTGCAGAAAAAAAACCCCTGACAATATTCACACTTGAAATGCACAAACAGATAGCATATACAATCTGACAGTATACAATCTATCCGTTCGCCGTCGGTCATTTACAAGGACATTGGAGTCTGATCTTCAAGTTGCCTGGGGAAGAAGTGACCCTCCACTCGGGTGCTTCCTCCTCATGTTCAACTTTCTTCACCCTAGACGCATGTGTCCAGCCTTTCTCTGCCGTCTGAATGGCCGTGTCTGTTGTCAGGAGCCCAAGAAAGGGACCTTCCCAGTGAGGAGAGAGGGGTACATCTTTCCACACTTTCATAAGCACTCTGTCATCCGGTTGGATTTTGTGGATAGCGAATCCCAGAGGAGCATTCCGAGATACTATCCCTTGTTTCCTGAGTTCTTGCAAATTTTTGTTGATTGCAGCCAAATATGGTTGAATCTGACAGTCCTCAAGCCTGAGGTGTCCCACCGGCATCCCATGTCTATATGGCATCCCATACAGCATTTCAAATGGTGAGAGCCCTGTTTTTGAATGAGGCAATGTCCTGATATTAAGAAATGCTAGAGGCAGGCATTTCAATGAAGACATCCGAGTTTCTAAAATTAATTTAGATAACTGCGCTTTCAAGGTCTGATTCATCCTTTCCCCTTTTCCTGAGCACTGGGGATGCCACGGAGTGGGGTATTCCCACCAAATGGCTAGAGCATCAGCCATCTGCTTAATAATCTTTGATGTAAAATGTGTTCCTTGGTCCAAATCAATGTAATTCAATACCCCGTATGAGGGTACAGTTTCCTCCAGTAATTTTCTGGACACTGTCTGAGCCGTTGCCCGTGGGCTAGTAAATGGCCTCCACCCAATGAGTCAATTTGTCCACTATCACAAGCACAAACTTGAATCTTCCCACTTTTGGCAACCCTGTGAAATCAACTTGAATTCTTTCAAATGGTCGGTATGCAATGGGGCGAGTCCCCAGGATGGCCTGTCTTGTCCTTTTTTTGTTAATTTTCTGAAAAATCAGGCATCCCTGTACCTCTTGTTTGGACAATTCGTAAATTCCCCTGCACCTGAAAAATTTCAAAAATTGTTCTGCCAGGGCCTGGGCCCCCCAGTGAGTTTTTTTGGCGCAACCTCCTTATGATTCTTCTGATATAACTTTTTGACACTAATTCTCTCCCATCCGGTAATTTCCACTTACCTTCCTCCAATCTTCCCCTAGTTTTCTTGTACTCTTCAATTTCTTTTTGGGAGGGCTGTTGAGGATATTCTGGAGCCTCGGTTCCTTCAATCTCTGGGGTACTTACCGTCAGTAACGCTGTATTTTTGGCCCTCTTTGTCTGCCAGGTTGTTTCCCCAAATTCAAAACTGCATTCCCGCCTGATGCCCTTTTACCTGTACTATTGAAATTTCCTCTGCCTCCCTTGTCGCCTCAAAAATTTGCCTTATTAATTCACCATGCACCAGTCCCCATTCTCGTTTGTAGTTCCAAGTTGGGCGAGTGAATCAAAATGGCTTCATACTTTAGCAACCTATCGTCCATGAGCCATTTGTCTGCCTTTTGTTGTAGTATACTCCGCACATTATGCATCGTGTATAACACCAATGGAGCCCCAAAGGTTACCTTCTCAGCTTTTTCCACCAACAATGCCACAGCCACAATTGCCTGGAAACAAGTGAGCCAACCCCTGCTTACAGGGTCCAGAAGCTTAGATACGTATCCTACCGGTTTCCTGGCTCCCGCCCAGTCCTCTGTCAACACACCATGGGTGCTATGACTGCTGACATCCACGAACTGGAATGGCTATTTCACTTCGGAGAGACTCAGCACTGGTGCTGCCATGAGTGCTTCTTTTAATTCCTTAAATCTCTCCTTGTCATTTTCTGTCCATTTCAATTTGTCAGTGGTGAGCTTTTCATATAAAAACTTTACCTTCTCACTGTACCCTTCAATCCAATGCTGGCAATATCCCAAAAGCCCCAATAACTGTCGCACTTCTCTCTTCGTCCGTGGAGGAGGTGGGGCAGTGGTCCCTGCCACCCTCTCAGGATCTAATTTCTTCTTACCTTTTGTTAACCAATGTCCTAAATACCTCTGTGAACTGCAGTTTCAACTTAAACACTTTCAATCCTTTGTCCCCTAAGAAATTCAAGAGCACTATAATACTCATCCTTACATGCTCTTCGCTCAGACCAGCAATCAGTAAATTGTCCACTTACTGTAATAATTTTGTTCCTTCCACTGGTACAAAGTGACTTAGCACTTGCTCAAGTGCTTGGCCAAACAAGTTTTGGGAGTCCATGAACCCCTGAGGCAAAGATATCCACCTGAACTGCTGCTTTTGGTTGGTTTCCACATCTTCCCATTGAATTGCAAAATAGTCTCTGCTGTCCTTAGCTAAAGGACAGGTCCTAAAGTCATCTTTCAGATCGATCACGCCGTACCATGTGTCCTCAGGAGAGACATTATTTAACAAAGTGTAAGGATTTGAAACTGTGGGGAGCAGTGTCCTAGTCCTTTGGTTCACAGCCCTTAAATCCTGCACTAATCTGTAACTACCGTCTGCTTTCCACACTGCCAATATTGGGATGTTATGTCTGGACATGCATGGCTCCAACGTTTCCTTTTTTACTAATTCTTCTATCACTGCTTTCAGTCCCCTCCTCCCTTCCATGGGGTTGGGGTACTGCTTCACCCTAATCGCATCTTCGGGCCTCTCAATTTCAAGGTGGATTGGTTCTGTGTCCAACCTCCCAACCTCCCCTTGTGTGTACCAAACCTTCGGATCTATTCTCCCTTCATCCTTGGCACTGAGCTGGTACCACTTCACCCTGAGCTGGGAATTCTGCACCACTAGGCTGATTTCTAGTGTCACCATCAAATCCCTTCCCAGCACGTTGTATTCCACTTCCTTGACCAGTAACATGTTTCCAATGCAACACTTATTTTCTGATTCTATTTCAACATTTTTAATAATTGGAACCTCAAAAGGTTCTCCCTTTGCCCCGATTACCATCATAGAATTATTGCTTATAGAGCATCCCAGTGGTAATCACTGCACAGTGGTCTGCTCGGCTCCAGAATCTACTAAAAACAAAACCTCTTGCTTGTGGGGTCCTAGTCTCAACTTTATCAAGGGCTCCTTGGATGTCCCAAACCCCAAATTAAAAAGCCCTGGACACCTCTAATCTTCCTGGAATATTTTCTTAGCCTTGACTTTCTTCAGACAATTCCTTCAAATGTGGCCCTTTTGTTTGCAGTAAAAACACTCAATGTCCTTTTTCTGATTGTTTGGGTCCTTACCTTGGGAAGGGTTCATTTTCCTTGGTGGCGCTGATTTTGCCGAATCCCAGATCTGTTCATATCTCTGTGCTTCCGTTACTGCAGCCACTAGCACTTTTGCTTGGGTTTTCTGCTTTTCCTCATCCCCTCTCATGCAAACTTTCTGGACCTCCCAAAGCAAATACTGCAATTCTCTATCTTGCCAACCCTCTATCTTTTCTAGTTTCTTTCTTATATCTTCCCACGATTTTGACACAAATTGAGCTTTCAACAGGACTGCCTCGACTGGGGATTCAGGGTCTGTTCCCAAATACATTTGGAGGCTCCTCCTCAACCTTTCCAGCCATTCGGTGGGTGTCTTATCCTTTCCCTGGCACTCTCTGAGTACTTTACTCATGCTTTTCCCTTTTGGTACCGCCTCCCATATACCTTGTATTACCATGTTTCTAAGATTATCATCCTCTGTCTGCCTTCTTCCATCTGGGTGCTACAAGATGGTTTCTGGTCTGGCAACCTCTGGTCCCCTCGCTCCCCTTGTGGGCTCCTATGTTCCCAACCCCTGACTGAGGCTTGCCTTATCATTTCCCTTTCTTTGTTAATAAACAACGACCTTAATATTGCATTAAGGTCATCATAGGTTTAAATGCTGGTTGCTAGGAACTCATCTAGTATTTCTGCCACCCCCAACGGATCATCCATCAGTTTTCCCATCTCCTTCTTGAAAGCCCTGATGTCCCCAGCATGTTCACAAAGCCGATAATTCCTGGAGCAGTCAACACTTCCCGTAAGTGAAGAGTTGGGCTTTTCTTCCTTGTCCTCACTATTGTCAGTGTTTACCTTCCTCGTTCTTCATTGTGTTCGATGGGCTGGGGGAGAGCTGACTCCTCCCATGGGGAGAACTCATTTCTCTTCCGATTTGGGTGGTGGCAGGGGCTGGGGCTGCTCCTGTGGGAGCTGAGGTGTTGAAGCCTGCTCTTGTGGGAGCAGAGGCGCTAAAGCCTGCTCTTGTGGGAGCGGAGGCGCTGAAGCCTGCTCCTGTGGGAGTGAGGCTTCTGGAGGTGGAACGGGCACTGGAGGTGCCTGGGCTTGCAAGGTCCCGGACTGCATGCACATGGACCTGGGCTTGTACGGGTTGGAGTGGAGGGACCAGATAGGGAAGTGTTGTAATCTTCACTGCAGCTGCAGTGTTGTCCTTGCCTCTCTGCTGGGGCTCTTCTCCATTCACAGCCCTTCCTGTCCTCTCAGGGGCTCCTCCTGGGCTCTCGACCCACCCCTATTTAATCCAGTTCCCTTCACGAGCTACAGCTGCTGCCCAACTAAGGACTTTGCAGCTGTAGCTCGTTTGGAGCAACTCGGACCCACACTACAATACAACATATATTCAGGCCCCCACAACAATACAACATATATTCAGGCCCCCACAGGGAGGCAGGAGGTTATCCACCAGCTCCCATTCCCCACCCCGAGTTGCAGCACACCTGTGGGTTCTTATCAGGAATAATCCCAAACAAGCATTTCTCCACATTCCAGTATATTCTAATTCTTCCAAGTCTTGTGGGTACTGGTCGGCCACATGATCGTATAAAGTTTGGCATGTTCACGTCTCGAACGTGCCAAAAACAGGCCCGACCATGTACCTCCCAATCTCTTTTCCTCCCCATTTCTCGATGCAAAAATGGATCATTCTCTCCTTGGATTTTCCCTCCCTCCGAGGGTTCTCCTCCTAATGTTCTAACATCAACCCCAACGGACTATCCCTTGGGTACAACCTTTTCTGGGGCTTTCGAAGGCTTTTCCTGGGGTTTTCTCTGAGCCTTGCTCTTTCTCTGTCCCATTTCTGAAAATGACTTTTCCTGACCTTTCTTACCTTACATTTGTTTTGGCTGGGATTCTTGAAGAGAATCCCAGGTCTCTATCTGGTACTGATTTCTTTGACATCTGCTAAAAACCTGCCAGCCTACTTGGCCTCACAAAGAACCATTCCATGGACTTTTTGGCTGGTAATGAGCTCTCTTACCTGAACTCTGGACCAGAAGGTTTGCCAGTTCCCAAATCCTTTGGGAATGTCCCTGCCCTTCTAATCCCAAACCCACGATCCAACCCCTGAACTCCCTGTGAGTTTAAGGTTTCACGTATGTGATGAACCAAGGTGTCCACTTCCCCCGTGACTGACCACGTCCCTCATGGGAGAGTGGAACTGCAATCTTGGGGTCCTCACTCACTTCATGATAGAATCTCATCTCACTCACACATGCTCAATCACACCCCACTCAACCACTTGATACTCATAATTCCTTTTCCCACATCAATTCTTCATGCACATAGACTTTTCCAAGTGAGAAAACACTGTGGCCCTGGAGATCCCTCTCTGGATCACTCCGAGTTCCTGAGAGCTCTGGGCCCGTTTTTGTCCTCTCTTGGGCTGTGGTTCTGGCTTTTGTTTGGTAGCTGATTGGTTCTACCAGTTCCCAATCCTGTTAGGCTGCTGAAATCAGCGGGGCACCTCCTGACCAGGGAGGGGGTCCCTGGACCCCAAATTCAGATCATGGTGGGGTCACCAGAATTGTTATACATGTGTGAAGGTCCGCCCAAAATGAACGGGTGACGAATGACTTTTGGGTGCAAAAATAACCAACATAGGCACAGGGGTTTTGCAGTAACAAATCAACAAGATGCAATTTATTGATGGTAACCACAGCTAAATATGCGTTTGGTTAGAGGATACGGGGAAGAGAAGGATAGGGTAAGGGAAAAAGGAAGGAAAGAAGGTTAGGGAATGGGGTATAGCTACCAAGACGTGATGTCTTCGGGGTCCTGCAGCCGATGCTCGCTGGTACACGCCTAAGGGAGATCTCGGAGAGGCAGTCGAACCCAACCCCAGATATACTGTTCTTGGTTGGGGGAAGGGTGGCCGAAATTAGGTTTCCATGGAGGGGAAAAGAATAGATTATTCCATTGTTTTCATGGCCGAATGCTCCCAGGTACATTTACTCTGGGCAGGTTCTCCCCCTTCCCTGAGTTGGGAAGGGGTACAGTCCCAGTCTCTGGAAGGAGGTGGCCAGGGGGGTGCCATGGGGGTGCCAATAGGGTGCCAGTAGGGTGCCAGAGAGGTTCTTGGTTCTTTGATGAGGGGATTCGCATCTCTGTTGGTCCATCATGGTGGTTGAAGACAGGCAAGAGGGGTCTTCTCTTGGAGGGGGGGAGGAGCCACCCCAGAGCTCAGTCCAGCCAGGCCTGAAGTTTGGAAGAAAGTCCAGTTCCATTGTTCAGAAAAGGGCAGCATGCCCCCTTCGAGTACAGCATGGCATGTTCTGCAGACACCATCTGTAAACGCACTAAATACGCATGAGACTTTCTTTCCCAACTGGCTCAACAGTTTTTAACCCTTCGGTGGTCCTTTTCTCATGACAATTGTGAGGCAAAAACTGAAGGATTTCCGGATGGACTTCCACAACATGATCAACAATAAAGCCAAATTAATAAATGCGAAAGATATTATTTTCACTACCAAAATACGGTCCTCAAAAACCACAGCCAAAGAGACAGCGTTGAGCCCAGGATCGGCGCTGAGTGAACACGGATCCGATCTCTATTGCATTGGATTCCCTTCTGTTCACGAATGCCATTTCCAGCAGGGCTGTTTTATACAGTTTTTTATGCCTGAGGCAGAGGTGCTCCAATTTCTTTTGTAACCCCACATATGTATGAAGGTTTCTTTCACTGTGCAGGGTTGGACAATCACTGTATCCTGAGAAGTGGCAGGTGCTGATCATGTCAGGGGAAGTCGCGTATTCAGATGTTTGTTTCTTGGCAACTTCGGCTGCCTTGATTAATGATATCTATCGAGTGATGATTGTCCTTGGGTGTTCTCTGCTGGCTTTTAGAGCCTGCCTGTGAAGAGAAGCCCCCCAGGAGAGCTGAGGCTGCTGAAGCATCCGACATCCTCACCCTAAGCAAGGGATGGAACAGCACAGACTGCTGAAAAGATTCCAGCTGGTCTCAGTGCCCAGAGAAAGCCAAAACTGTTTAACTTAGTATTTGGTTGTCCATGTCTGCATAAAAGAATGATGTAAAATGTCCGCTTTCAAGAAAATGTCCTAGGCTGAACTTTCCTCTGCTGGTCAGAGTCTTTAAAACGCAGCCTTCTCCTGATCTCTCTGCTGTTGCAATTCCATGGATGGAGGCTGTTTTCTCTTACTCCCTGCCATGGGCAGGCTGGTGTTCATCCATCTCCAGGACAGCAGGGCCCCATCCCACATCACTGTGACCTGGGAAGGCAAAATCCATAACTCCAAATGTTCCCCCTTGCTCCTTCTTGCCAGACATTTGACCCTTGCACTGGGGTTTGCTGCTGGTTTCTGCAGGAAAAGGGAAAACCCTGTGACATTTTGGGGCAGATGGAACCAAGGAAACCCCTGTGACACTGTGGGGCCTGATGGAACCAAGGGTCATTTATGACACAGAGGTGCCACATGGAGACAAATATCCATTGTGACAGTCTGAGATCTCATGGAACCCATGGTTCATTGCGACAATCCGGATCCAAGGAGACCATGGTGGTTCTCGTTTATGCAAAGCTTTTACATTAATCATGGAATCATGGAGTCCATTGTGACACAGCAGGGCCCCATGGAACCAAAGGGCCATGGTGACACTTGGAACTAAGGATACCACTGTTGAGTACAGAACCTCGTGGAACCAAAACTCCATTGCCACAGAGCAAGGCCTCATGGAACCGTGGAGTCCAAAACATTTCCTGCACAGTTCTGCCTTGGGTGAAAGGAAGGTTATTGGTGGCAGCTTGGTCTTGGCACACACCTGAGCAGTGTGTCTGTTTGCAGTGGGGAAACTCAGGAGTTTTAAGTTGCTTCAAAAAATACACAAAGGGAAAACCCCTCTTAGGCTGAGTGCAGCCAGCTCTCCAAGCACAGCAGGTCCCAGGGGAGTGAGGACAGGCAGGATGGGGCTGGGCAGTGTGGAGCAAGGTTGTCCACACTGGGTCAGAGCTCCAGGCACAGCTTC